>NC_086099.1:108348165-108648584 GCF_963921235.1 Mobula hypostoma | reverse complement strand
CTGATCAGATGTTGTCACTGAGCACACAGTGACTGTGATCAGATGTTGTGACTGAGCACACAGAGACTGTGATCAGATGATGTGACTGAGCACACAGTGACTGTGATCAGATGTAGTGAGCGAACACACAGTTACTGTGATCAGATGTTGTGACTGAGCACACAGTGACTGTGATCAGATGTAGTGAGCGAACACGCAGTGACTGTGATCAGATTTTGTGACCGAGCACCCAGTGACTGTGATCAGATGGTGACTGAGCACACAGCGACTGTGGTCAGATGTATTGATCGAGCACACAGTGACTGTGATCTGATGTAGTGTCCTTGCACACAGTGAATGTGATCAGATGTAGTGACCGAGCACACAGTGACTGTGATCTGATGTAATGAGCGAAAACACATTGACTGTCATCAGATATAGTGACCGAGCACACGGTAACTGTGATCTGATGCAGTGACCGAGCACACAGTGACTGTGATCTGATGTAGTGTCCTTGCACACAGTGAATGTGATCAGATGTAGTGACCGAGCACACAGTGACTGTGATTCAATGTAGTGACCGAGCACATAGTGGCCGTGATCAGACAATTGCACTCCGGTGTCGAGCCTGACATGACTCAGCACACAACAGCCTCTCAGACCTTTGTTTGATGTTCTGGAGGTTGTGACAGAATCATCTGCTGATACTTCCTCTGATCCATCTAGTTTTCTCCCTTCTAGTCAGCAGCTCTAAAGATAGCCTCCAGCATAGATCAATCCTTTGTACAGGACTCATCCATCAGCAAGGCTCCATGAGCTGAGTCCTTGATGAAAATAGCTAGTTTCTTCACTGACTGGGCAGTTTAAGCCGATTCAATCAAGTCTCTCGACAGAGGCCCAGATTTTTTTTATATCAGATGAATCCAAAGGCTTCAAATGTTAGTAGACAAGGACAACAGTTATAATTCAGATAGTCTTTGTGAGGGTTAGCTTACTGGACTGTTTTTTGGGTTCTAATTTCACGCCTGGCTATTTTCAAGCCAGTGTGTGATAAACATGACAGGACAGAATTCTCATGATTTAATTTTAATGATAAAAATATAGGCATAAACTCCTGAAAATAATACGTCAATAAGCATAATTGGTTTGCACAAATGGCAAATCATCAGTGTTCAGAGTTTACCCTGTAAAATTCTTGATATTGAAAATGTTACTACTGTGCACATAGATTCATCCTGTTCTGATAAAACTTGTTCAGACCTTAGTGTTAAATATACCACACAGAAGAGTCTATTTAAGTTTTTCAAAGAAGATTCAATAATTCCTTTTCCAATATTTCCATTAATTTCTTACATAAAAGAATACAGAGTACAGTAGAATATATAATATATATCCATTATAATATAATGAAATCACAGATAAGGTGTAATTACCCCGTATCCATATAAAATTAAATTTAAACATAATATTGAAAAGAGATAATTATATTATCACCAAAAATATCTAAACCTACTACCAGAAAAAACAGCTGTTAAAAAAAAAGGAAAAGATCCTTAACATACAGTAGAACATATTTTTTGCCAACATCTATGCTTAATAGCAAATCAAAGATTATGAAAATAATTCAAAAAAGGTCCCCACAATGTTAAAAAATCTTGCTTAAGTTCGGAAATTGAACAGCGAATCTTCTCTAAATTTAAGCAAGACATAACATCATGTAACCAATGAGTATGAGTAGGCAGAGTGGCATCCTTCCACTTAAGCAACAATGTCCTCCTGGCTATAAGAGAAATAAAGGCCAAGATATGCAGATCCTGTTTCTCCAAAATAACATTATTTCGTCCAACAATACCAAATAAGGCCGTCAAAGGATTAGGTTTAAAATTTATTTTAAAAGGCACCGAAAAAGTTTGAAATACTTCCTTCCAATAGTTTTCAAGAGTCTGACAACTCCAGAACATATGGATTAATAGAGCTTCTCCAATATTACATCTATCACAAAAGGAAGGTACATCCGAATAGAACCGAGACAGCTTATCTTTAGACTCTATGAACCAATTTAAATCGTAAAAGGGAATGACGGGCACATAACCAAGAAATATTAACCATTTTAAAAAATTCATTCCAAGTGTCCTCGGAAATTGAAATCTGTAAATCTTGTTACCAAAAATTTTTAATTTTATCTAAAGGAATATTTCTCATTCCCGACATCATAGCATAAGTATTAAAAATAGATGCATTTTTGGAAGGGTTTCAAATTAAAAATCATATCAAGTAAATTTTTATCTGGACATTTAGGAATTGTATGGACTTGAAAACGCAAAAAGTCTCTAATTTGTAAATATCGAAAAAAGTGAGTTCTTGGTAGGCAGTTGTTCAAATGAAGAGAAAGTATCTTCAACAAACAAATCATAAAACCATTTAACACCCAATCTATTCCATTCTTTAAAAACAACATCAGACATAGACGGTTTAAAAAAATAGTTAGAAAAAATGGGACTGGAAAGTGACAAACTCAATAAACCAAAATATTTTCTAAATTGCACCCAAATCTTCAAAGTGTGTTTAACTGCAAAATTATCAGTTAAATTACTTAAAGATAAAGGAACTGAGGATCCAAGAAGAGAAATAATAGAGAATTTATTAACAGAATTAGCTTCTAAAGAAACCCAGATCGGACAGTACTCTCAATTAATATAATATAAGCAAAACATAAGATTTCATGTATTGACTGCCCAGTAATAAAACCTGAAATTGGGTAAGGCTAAACCTCCTTTCTTTTTAGTTTTTTGAAGATGAACTTTATTTAATCGAGAAATTTTATTCTTCCATACATAAGAAGATATAATAGAATCCAAAGAATCAAAAAAGGATTTAGGAATAAAAACAGGTATGGCCTGAAATAAATATAAAAATTTAGGCAAAATATTCATTTTAGTAGAATTAATTCAGTCAATCAACGATAGAGAGAGGGGTGTCCTATTTGAAAGTGCCTTCTTAACATAATTCAGAAGTGTAAAATAATTTTCCCTTCCTCCACCATCAACTCTGCTCTCGAACGCATCTCCCCCATTTCACGTACATCTGCTCTCACTCCATCCTCCCGCCACCCCACCAGGAATAGGGTTCCCCTGGTCCTCACCTACCACCCCACCAGCTTCCGGGTCCGACATATTATTCTCCGTAACTTCCGCCACCTCCAACAGGATCCCACCACTAAGCACATCTTTCCCTTCCCCCCCCCGCTTTCCGCAGGGATTGCTCCCTACGCAACTCCCTTGTCCATTCGTCCCCCCCATCCCTCCCCACTGATCTCCCTCCTGGCACTTATCCTTGTAAGCGGAACAAGTGCTACACATGCCCTTACACTTCCTCCCTTACCACCATTCAGGGCCCCAAACAGTCCTTCCAGTGAGGCGACACTTCACCTGTGAGTCGGCAGGGGTGATATACTGTGTCCGGTGCTCTCAATGTGGCCTTCTATATATTTGCGAGACCCGACGCAGACTGGGAGACCGCTTTGCAGAACACCTACGCTCTGTCCGCCAGAGAAAGCAGGATCTCCCAGTGGCCACACATTTTAATTCCATATCCCATTCCCATTCTGACATGTCTATCCATGGCCTCCTCTACTGTAAAGATGAAGCCACACTCAGGTTGGAGGAACAACACCTTATATTCCGTTTGGGTAGCCTCCAACCTGATGGCATGAACACTGACTTCTCTAACTTCCGCTAATGCCCCACCTCCCCCTCGCACCCCATCTGTTATTTATTTTTATACACACATTCTTTCTCTCACTCTCCTTTTTCTCCCTCTGTCCCTCTGACTATATCCCTTGCCCATCCTCTGGGTTCCACCTCCCCCCCCCCCGTCTTTCTCCCCGGACCTCCTGTCCCATGATCCTCTCGTATCCCCTTTGTCAATCACCGTCCAGCTCTTGGCTCCATCCCTCCCCCTCCTGTCTTCTCCTATCATTTTGGATCTCCCCCTCCCCCTCCCACTTTCAAATCTCTTACTAACTCTTCCTTCAATTGGTCCTGACGAAGGGTCTCGGCCTGAAACGTTGACTGTACCTCTTCCTAGAGATGCTGCCTGGCCTGCTGCGTTCACCAGCAACTTAGATGTATGTTACTTGTTAGGCACGATCTGCTCTTCACAAAGCCATGCTGACTGTCCCTGATCAGACCATGATTCTCTAAATGCCCATAGATCCTATCTCTAAGAATCTTTTCCAACAGCTTTCCCACCACAGACGTAAGGCTCACTGGTCTATAATTACCCGGACTATCCCTACTACCTTTTTTGAACAAGGGGACAACATTCACCTCCCTCCAATCCTCCGGTACCATTCCCGTGGACAACGAGGACATAAAGATCCTAGCCAGAGGCTCAGCAATCTCTTCCCTCGCCTCGTGGAGCAGCCTGGGCAATATTCCATCTGGCCACGGGGACTTATCCGTCCTAATGTATTTTAACAACTCCAACACCTCCTCTCCCTTAATATCAGCATGCTCCAGAACATCAACCTCACTCATATTGTCCTCACCATCATCAAGTTCCCTCTCATTGGTGAATACCGCAGAGAAGTATTCATTGAGGACCTCGCTCACTTCCACTCCACAATACATAGATTATTTCTTCTGTTTCTATTTTCTAAGTCAATAATCTTCTGTCTTAATGTTTCATTAACTTTTAACTGTTTATCACAGATCTGCTCCCGGTCGTCATTGTTTGCGTCGAACATCGTCAGAGTGTCTTCGTTCTCATTTATCCGTTTATTGTGTTCAATTAAAATTTTTTGAATAGAATCCAATTTTCCATCCATCCGTTTAAATTCAGCACTAAGTTGCTGGAACTCCTCCAAAAGTTCATTTTTATGTTTCCAAAATGTTACCATAATCGATTCCAAAGTTACAGGAGGGTCCTCTGCTTTTTTAGTAACTTTAGCACGACTCATCATAAAGTAATATGGTGTTTAAAAGTAAGTTTTCAAATCAAGTTGGAAGCAAAAATTAAAAAAGAGTAGGAGCACATATAACAGCCAGTAGAAAAGTCAAGATTCAAAAATTCAAAGTAGATTTATTATCAAAGAACATACTTTATGCACCTTGAAATTTGTCTGCTTACAGGCAGTCATAAAACAAGAAACCCAAATAAACAAATTTAAGAAAAGCAAGACCTAAAACCAATGCACACAGAAAAAGAAAACCAAAAAAAAACACAAATCACACAAACAATAGAAGCAAGCCAACAGCATTCTGAACCAGATTGAGCCTGATATCTGCTCCTGGAGCAGCCGGAGTAGGCCCAAACCTCATCCCAGTTCATCACACCGGCGTGCTTGAGCACGTTAAACCCCCCAATGCCCCAGCTCGGCTTATCCCTCAAACCAGCCTTGCCTGCATCTGCCTCCTCACTGTCTGGTGATAGCTCACCACAAATTGCTTCAGAAAATATGTTATAAGCAATGTTTTTAGTTGAATCTCTTGCCTTTTGATCTGCCACTAAGCTTTCACACACCTTGAGCGGCACCATCTTAACCCAGAAATGTCTCTCATCTAGATTGACCCATATTTTCCTTGGCTCTTTCAAGACTTTTTCTTCTGTCTTCTAAAACTAAATGAAGGCACCTTTTGGTAGAGATAAAAGGAAAGTGTCCTTAATTTTGTTAATGATTGCGATGCATGTGAATGCACATTCCAAGCATTCAGGATGATGTGCAATTTGATTAGTTTTAAGCTGTTAGATGAAATCTCAGTTTTCTGTGACCAACAAGGTTAAATTAAGTGCAATGATGAGAGAACTCCTGATTAAGAGTAATGTTCTTTGAGAGATGAATGTTAAATATAGTACCAGGATAATCAATTCTTCAAATAGCTCCATCAGATATTTTATACTATCTGAGAAGTGCAAGCATTGTTTTAATATATCATCAAAACAATATAGTGCACAAGAAATTACACTTCATCTCTGCAATTTATTACTGATTTATATAAAAAACAGCAAATCGAATAAGAATTTGTGAACAAGTGGTGGCTAACTCTTCATAATGTCCTGACGAAGGGTCTCGGCCCAAAACATCAACTATACCTCTTCCTAGAGATGCTGCCTGGCCTGCTGCGTTCACCAGCAACTTTTATGTGTGTTGCTTGAATTTCCAGCATCTGCAGATTTCCTTGTGTTTGTGTCTTCATAATGATGTTGCCAATAACTTTGTAACTCATAGTTCCTCATTTTTTGAGTTGAATTTTGACATGCTATAGTTCCATTTCTGCAATTTCAATATGCAGTGCCCAATTTAAACATGTTCCTATCATAATATTGCACAAAACTGACAAGCCAGACACTTGCCTTTGCTGCCTTGATGGCACAGATTAATCAGCATGATTTTGCACCCACAATGAGTTTGAGATTTTAGTTTCCTTGAAAGACTCCATACATACACAAACAGACAGCTTCAAAATAGTTGATGTAGTCTTGCTTGAGCAATATCATTAACCTCCTTGAAGAAATAAGCGTTGTGAAAATGACACATAATGAATTGATTTTGAAATCAATACATTGATTTTCCAAAGATGTTTATTATGGTGACACATGAGAGAAGCGAATTCTAAGCATCTTGCATTAAAGTTGCATGAATACAGGGTTAGCTTTAGGGCATAAACAAGAAATTAGAGGTACCTTGCAGTTTCTTGTGTTGGATTATGAGTGGTGTGTCCTTGTATTCAGCTTTGGGACAGCTTAATAAGTGAGATAAGCAGAGCAAGAGATCAAATTTCTTAACATGCATGTTGCAAACTGTGCAGAGATGCAGAAGTAGGCACAGATGTAACATAACAAAGGTGATGTAACTGAAATTTGGGAAGATGAACAAGTAAATATTTAGATCAAATAGTCAGATGAAAAGACATCGAGATCTGTCATTCAGGTTTATGGCATTGTGAGTAAATAGCCTCTTCCTGGGCTGTAAAATTCTTTGTACTGGATTTAATGTGAATTTTCTGGGAAAATTGACATTAACAAGGCAATTGGAATTCTACCAGTTGCACATCAGAGAGACAGGGATCAGGAAACACAAACATTGAGCAGAAAGGCTCAGGAGATCTGCCAGTACATTAAAGAGAGGGTCACAGTTATCTAACAATACAAACGTGAGGATGCCACAGTTCCTTAGGAAATGATGGATTGCATAGCGAGGGATTTCAAAAGAAGCGAGCATAAGCAATTGGCATATTCTGCCTGCCACATTTCCCAAAGAGACACTGGATTGAGGATAATCAGGCACTTGGCCAGGGCCAATAAAAAGAAGTTAGGTCTAAACGGAGTGGTCACAATGTGAGTGGTCAGTGTTGTAATGGGGAGTTAAGGCTCTGGTTCAGCGAGGAGAGGTAATGGCTGTAGGTAGATCTTTTCATCTAATTTTTATTCTTCTCTTTCTTGGATGGCATCCGTTAGTCTCATGAGACCATGGATCTGCAGCTGGAAAGTCTGCTTCAGTCTCTCCAGGGCACAGGCCTGGGCAAGGTGGTATGGAAGACAGGCAGTTGCCCATGCAGCAAGTCTCCCCTCTCCACGACAACGATATTGTCCAAGGGACAGGCAAAGGCCGATACAGCTTGGCACCAATGATGTCGCAGGAGTTGCCAGAGTGAGGCTGAAAGCAACCTTAGGGACTCCAGCTCCAGATTTGTCCACAGGGTTTACTCCCAAAGCCTTTCCCATGAGTGGGTACGGCCGCAAGGCAGCGGAGGTTTGAAATCAGAGTTTTCCCTCTCTTAGATGGACTGCCTTCCCAGGCTGACGAGCTTCATCTACTCAAATCACTGGTTTTAAGGCACCAGGACCCACCTTCACCCCTTCTCCTGTCAGTAGGAACAGTTTCGCCGGGCTTAGAGGCTAAGCCACACGAGAAGGCCAGGAGTTGAACTTGGTTGTCAGAGGCTATTTGAGGTGAGGAGCACTTTAAGTAGTGGGAGCTTGTCCACACTACCACTCCTCGGCTTGACAACCTTTGAACCCTTTTCTTTCTTATTGCACAGTTCGTGGGGATGCCATGCAGAGTTGTGAAATGTTCGTCGTGTGGGGTGTGGGAAGTCAGGGAGATGTCCAGTGTCCCTGATGACTATGCCTGCAAGAAGTGCATCCAGCTGCAGTCACTTTGAGACTGTGTTAAGGAATTGGAGCTGGGGCTGGATGAACTCCTGATCATTTAAGAGATTGAAGTGTTGATCAGCAGGACATACAAGGAGGTAGATACACCCAAGGCGCAGGACACAGGTAACTGAGTGACTGAAAGCGATAGGAAGCAAAGCAAAGTACCAGTGTGGCTGTTCCCCTCAACAACAAGTATATCACTTTAGATACTGTTGTGGGGGGGGGGGGTGACCTAACAAAGGAACGACACAGCCGTCAGGACTCTGGCACTGATTCTTGCTCTGTGGCTCAGAAAGGAAGTGGGGAGAAGAGGTGAGCTGTAGTGATAGTGGATTCATCACTTAAGGAAACAGACAAGGGGTTCTGTGGATGAGAATGAGGTTTCCAGATGGGTTTTTTGCCTCCTGGGTGCCAGGACCAGAGATATCAGAATCATAATCAGGTTTAATCTCGCCAGCATACAGTATTTTAAACAGGAGAAATTCTGCAGGTGCTGGAAAGGCCTCACCTATCACTTTCTAGCTATCCTCATTCCCCTCCCTCACCTTTTTATTCTGATGTCTTCTCCATTCCTTTCCTGTCCCGAAACATCAACTGTTTATTCATTTCCATGAATACTGCCTAATTTATTGAGTTCTTCCAGCATTTTGTAGAGTTTGTGAAATATGATGTTTTCCAGATCAAGTCCATAGCATTATTCAGTGGGAAGGTGAGCGACTAGAGTCGTGGTCCACGTTGGTTCCAATCACAGGGATAGGACAGTAATGAAGCTCTGCAAAGTGAGTTCAGGAAGTTAGGTGCTAAGTTAAAGGACAGGATCTCCAATATTGTGATCTCAAGATTGCTACCCATGCTATGTGCTCGTGAGACCAGAAATAAGAAGATCATATAGTTTAACACATTGTTAAGGAGATGGTGCAGGAGTGAGAGCTTCAGATATCTGAATCACTGGGCTCTCTTCCAGAGGTGAAAGGACCTACACAGAAGCACAGATAGGATGGTTTGTACCTCAACTGGAGGGGGACTAGTATCCTTGCAGGTAGGTTTCCTAGTGCAGCATTGGGGTGATGGGGAAGTGGGGGGATTAAAATATTGAAGGGGGATGGGAACCAGAGCAGATTGAATTACATCCTTCTTTACATTACATCTGCATTTGAATGTACAAATTATAGTAATTTGTAATAAATAGTATGTACAGTAAGATATACAACAGAACAGTCAATATAGTTTAGAAATACAATTGTGTCAGCATGAGTTAATCAGTTTGATAGCCTGATGGAAGAAGTTGTCCCAGAGCCTGTTGGTCCTGGCTTTTATGTTGTGGTACCGTTTCCTGGATGGTAGCAGTTAGACCTGTTTGTGGTTCAGTTAACTCAGGTCCCCAATGATCCTTCTGGTCCTTTTTATGCACCTGTCCCTGTAAATGTCCTGAATAGTGGGAAGTTCACATCCACGGATGTGCTGGGCTGTCCGCATCACTCTCTGCAGAGTCCTGCGATTGAGGGAAGTATAGTTCCCATACCAGCCAGTCAGGATGCTCTTAATTATGCCCCTATAGAAAGTCCTTAGGATTTGGTGACTCATGCTGAACTTCCTCAGCCGTCTGAAGTGAAAGAGGCACTGTTGTGCCTTTTTTAACCAGACAGCCGGTACGTACAGACCACGTGAGATCCTCGGTGATGTGTGTGCTGAAGAACTTAAAGCTGTTCACCCTCTCAACCCCAGATCCATTGATGTCAATAGGGGTTAACATGTCTCTGCTCCTCCTGTAGCCCACAACCAGCTCCCTTGTTTTGGCAACATTGAGGGAGAGGTTGTTTTCTTGACACCACTGTGTCAGGGTGATGACTTCTCTGTAGGCTGCCTCAGTATTATTTGAAATAAGGCCAATGTAGTATCATCTGCAAATTTAATTAGCAGATTGGAGCTGTGGGTGGAAACACAGTCATGGGTATACAGAGAGTCAAAGAAGGGGCTTAGGACACAGCCCTGAGGGGCTCCGGTGTTGAGAGTCAGAGGGGTGTGTGACGAAAGTACACATAGACTAAGATGTTAACTGTCCTGTGCTGGCACCAGTGGGATCAGCAGTTGGTCTGCCACCTGTCTTCAGGAGAAAGAGAGATAAGGAAAACAATAGAGCAGCATTTGGAAATGTTAATGAAGGGACGGGAGAGTTTAACGGAAGGAGACACGGTCTGAGAGCTGTCAAGATCGGTTCCCCCTTTGAACCCTGAACTGTTTGAAGTGATGGACAGGCGATACCCCAGCAGGGGGATAAAAAGGGATAGGTTCGCTAAGGCAGCACACACACGACACCACGAGGTAACGAGACCCTGGAAGCGGTGTGCATCCCACAAGTCGGTGGGAGTTTTGGAGGGCTGGTCGCGGGCCCAAGCCATAGACGCACAGGGTGGAAAGGTACGATCGGCGGGAACCTGATGTGTGCCTGCCCTCGCCTGGGTGCCAGGTTCACTGTAGAGGAGCGATCGTATCTGAAAACGGAGGGGTCACAGTCGGTGACGTCAGAAGACATTACAAAGGGCTCGCCCGAAAGCTGACCGCGAAGAATATTGAAGGTCTGTGTGGAAGCCGTTTGAATATTCATTCGCTTTTGCTCTCTCTCTCCTTCCCGCCCGCCCCCCCCCCCCGTCCATCGCCACGGCAGTGATTACTGTGAACTGAACTGAACTCAATTGAACTGAACTTTGCGTCACTTTGAAACTGGTCATTTACCCCTAGACGACGATAGAGCTTGATTGATCCTGTTATCCTAATTCTGTGTACATGTGTGTTTATCATTGCTGAACTGTTGCATTTATATCCTTACTTTTAGAGTACTGTGTTGCTTATTTCTTTAATAAAACTTTCTTAGTTCCAGTAATCCAGACCCCAACTGAGTGATCCATTTCTGCTGGTTTGGCAACCCAGTTACGGGGTACGTAACAGGTGGAAAAGAGGGAGCTCACTCTTACCACCTGCCAGCGATCTGACAGGAAGTGCAGGATCCAGTTGCACAAGGCAGGGTGAAGGCCGAGGTCTCTGAGATTCTTGTTGAGCCTGAAGGGAATTATGGTGTTGGATGCTGAACTGTAGTCCAAGTACAGCATTCTCACATAAGTATTCTTCTTCTCCAGATGTGTAAGGACGGTGTGTAGAGCAGTGGCTATTGTGTCATCAGTCAATCGGTTGTGTCAGTTGGCAAATTGTAGGGGGTCCAGTGTGGGTGGGAGCAAGCTGCAGATGTAATCCTTGACCAGCCTCGCAAAGCAGTTGCTTGTTATTGAGGTGAGAGGACAGGACACCAGTCATTCAGACATGTTTTTAGATTATAAAAACACTCAGCCCTCTTTTTATTGTCATTTAGAAATTAAGAAATGATACAATGTTCCTCCAGACGAGTGATATCACAGAAAACAGGAAAAAAACAAAGACTAACACTGACAGAACCACATAATTATAACATATAGTTACAGCAGTGCAAAGCAATATCATGATTTGATGAAGAACAGACCATGGGCACAGTAAAAAAAGTCTCAAAGTCCCTGAGTCGATCGACTCCCGAGTCCCCGATAGCAGCGGCAAAAGGGAGAAATTCCCTGCCATAAACCTCCAGGCACCGACAACTTGCCAATCCATTGGAAGCAGCCGACCACAGCCGACACTGAGTGCATCCGTCCGAAAACTTTGAGCTTCCGACCAGCCTCTCCGATACAGCCACCCAAGTGCCATCCTCTGTCGAGCGCCTTCGACCTCTCCCCGGTGGCTGAAACACGCAAAGCCAAGGATTTCGGGGCCTTCAGCTCCGGAGATTCCGGTTGCCACACAGTAGCAGCGGCAGCAAAGCAGGCATTTCAGAAGCTTTCTAGATGTTCCTCCGTTACACCCAAGAAGTAGGGCACAGGAAACTGGGTGACAGTCAGGAAGGGAAAAGGGGTTAAGGAGTACTCCTGTGTCCATCCCTCTCAACAACAGGTATTTTACTTTGGATACTGTTAGGGGAGATGGCCTAACAGAGAAATGTCATAGTGGTTAGGTCTCTGGCACAGAAGACCCCTTCTGACTCAGAAGGGAAGGGGAAGAAGAGGCATGCTTTGGTGATAGAGGATTTATTAATTAGGGGAACAGACAGGAGGCTCTGAGGGCAAAAACAAGTTTCCCTGGATGGTACATCACCTCCCTGATACCAGGATCCAGGATATCTCAGATCTAGTCCTCAGTATTCTCAAGTGGGAGGGTGACAGTCAGAAGTCATGGTCCACGTAGGTACCAATGACATGGGTAGGACAAGTGATGAGGTTCTGCATAGGGACCTCAGGGAGTTAGGTTCTAAGTTAAAAGACAGGACCACTAGGGTTGTGATCTGAGGATTGCTACCTGTGAGGCCAGAACTAGGAAGATTATGTAAATTAATACGTGATGAAGGAATTGGTGCAGGAGGGAAGGCATAAGATTTTTGGATCATTCGGCTCCCTTCGGTGAGGGTACGACCTGTATAGAAGGGATGGTTTGCACCTGAACTGGAGGGGGAATTAATATTGCAGTGGGAAAGTTTGTTAATGCTGCATGGTGGGGTTTAAGCTAGATTTTCATGGGGATGGGAACCAGAGTATCAAAACAGTTGTGGAGGCATATGTTGATAAGACCTCAGACAAAGTTAGTAATCCAAAGGTTAAGCATGGTGTAACTGGTATCCTGAGCTGCGTGTATTTCAATGCAAGAAGTATAGGAGTTGGGATGTAATGTTAAAATTGTACAAGGCACAGGTGAGGCCAAATTTGGAGTATTGTGTACAGTTCTGGTCACCGAATTATAGGAAAGATGTCAACAAAATAGAGAGGAGATTTACTAGAATGTTACCTGGGTTTCAGCACCTAAGTTACAGAGAAAGGTTGAACAAGTTGGGTCTTTATTCTTTGGAGAATATAAGGTTGAGGGGGGTCTTGATAAAGGTATTTAAAATTATGAGGGGGATAGATAGAGTTGACGTGGATAGGCTTTTCCCATTGAGAATAGGGGAGATTCAAACAAGAGGACGTGAGTTGAGAGTTAAGGGGCAAAAGTTTAGGGGTAACATGAGGGGGAACTTCTTTACTCAGAGAGTGGTAGCTGTATGGAGTGAGCTTCCAACAGAAGTGGTTGAGGCAGGTTCAATGTTGTCATTTAAAGTTAAATTGGATAGATATATGGACAGGAAAGGAATGGAGGGTTATGGGCTGAGTGCAGGTAGATGGGACTAGGTGAGGGTAAGCATTCGACACAGACTAGAAGGGCTGAGATGGCCTGTTTCCTTGCTGTAATTGTTAAATGGTTATATGGTTATGGTATCGTAGATAGTGCTGAAGATGAGGTAGCTGGCTTACAAACAGAGGCAATGAGGAAAGGCCATTGATAAGGCAAAATTGCAGTTAACGGGATGCATTGCAATGTAAAAGGCAGACAAAATCAAAAAGTGTGAATGCAAGACTGAAGGTGTTATGCAGTATTTGAATGTTTGCAGTACACAGACTAAGGTAGATGAACTTGCAGCACAATTGCATATTGGCAGGTATGATATTGTAGAAACATGGAAAACCTACAGCACAATACAGGCCCTTCGGCCCATAAAGCTGTGCCGAACATGTCCTTACCTTAGAACTGCCTAGGCTTACCCATAACCCTCTATTTTTCAAAGCTCCATGTACCTATCCAGGAGTTCTTAAAAGACCCTGGCATTTCCTCCTCCATCACAGCCGATGGCAGCCCATTCCACGTACTCACCACTCTGCGTAAAAGACTTACCTCTGACATCTCCTCTGTACCTACTTCCAAGCACCTGAAAACTATGGCCTCTTGTGCTAGCCATTTCAGCCCAGGGAAAAAGCCTCTAACCTATACACACGATCAATGCCACTCATTTACCTTGGACACCTCTATCAGGTCACCTCTCATCATCCGTCGCTCCAAGGAGAAAAGGCCGAGTTCACTCAACCTATTCTCATAAGGCATGCTCCCCAGTCCAGGCAACATCCTTGTAAATCTCCTCTGCTTGAGCAGCCTTCTTGGTCTATTAGCTTCCACTGGAGCTGCTCTTGTAGCTTTAGCATTTCTGCTATCACTTCCTCTGCGTTTTGTAGCCTCTCCTCAATTCCTACAATCCTCGCTTTGGCTTCATCTATCCTCAAATTAGTTTTTACTATTTCTCAATTAATATCTTCCAGCTGTTTGTAGTTATCTTGTCAGAACTCGCAAATCTCTCTGAGAATCAAAGACAAATTCACCGATTCCTCCTCATTATCTCCGTCCTGGCTTGCCATGGGGGAGCTAGGCCCGTCGCCTTGCTGCGTCTCTTTGTGTTTATCAGCCTTCGGAGCGGACTTTTTAATCTCGTTCTTAGACATCATCATTGCCCCTTTTATTAATATAGTTATACAATATTAAGTATTTGTCTAATTTCGATTTTGGGACAGTTTACCTTCTTTTTTGTTGAGAGACCTTTTCCTTAAGCCGCCATTTCCCTTGATCGTTGTTAGGTAAATTACAGGAAGAATAGAAGGTACAGAAATAACATTGCTGAACGTTTATGCTCCACCAGGTTGTGAATGGTCATTCTATAGACACATTTTTGACCTAATGGTCAGTTCTCAAGGGGTAGTGATCTGTGGAGGGGATTTTAATATTAGGTTAAATCCTGCATTAGATTCTTCAAGAATAGTTACTCAGAATAAACCTCTGACTTGGAAAATGAATTTATTGATAGAGGAGTTGGGAATTACAGATGTGTGGAGGGAATTACACCCCACTAGTAAAGATTATACACATTACTCTTTCCCTCGTTCAGCCTATTCAAGGATAGACTATTTCTTTATATTTAATACAGATAGACTCAGGATAAAAGACTGAAATATTGCAATAATTGATCTGTCGGATCATAGCCCAGTCTCTATGTCTCTAATCCCAGAAAGGAAAATGAGGAAAACACTATGGAGGTTAAATTCACATATACTCAATAACCTGAAAGTAATGGAGAGATTAAGGGGAGAAATCAAAGAATACCTAGACCTTAATGACACGGGAGAAACATCACCAGTGATCTTATGGGATACATTGAAAGCTATACTGAGAGGGAAAATTATTTCCATTACCACTCACATGAAAAAACTCATTGCACAAAAATTAGCAGACCTTCAAGGAAAATTAAAACAACTTCAAGTTGTAGATAGCAACAAAAGTAATTCTAATTTAAAACAGGAAATTAAGAAATTGCAAAGTGAAATTGATAATATTTATACATTGGAAACTCAAAGAAATTTTCTTTACCTGAGACAAAAGAATTATGAAGTAGGAGGTAAATGATCTAGATTATTAGCATATAAATTACGTAAACAACAAGCAGACAATACAATTCATAAAAAAATAATCCAAAGACAAAGCTTGTGGAGAGTACAATAGAGAAAATTCAAAAGAGTTTTGAAACATATTATTGAGAGCTGTACTCCCAACCCTGGGCCTCCAATGAGCCTTATATAGACACTTAATTGAATACTTTAGATCTACCCAAGCTTACAGATTTACAAAATGAATGTCTATTAGAACCAGTAACTGCCAAAGAACTGAATGTGGCCATCTCTAGATTAAAGGCTGGAAAGTCTCCAGGTTCTGATGGGTTTACCTCAGATTGGTACAAATTGCAGAAGTCACTGTTAGCCCCATTACTACTTAACACCTTTAATTGGATCTTGCAGAGAGGAGAAACTCTACCTTCCTGGAGAGAAGCAATTATTTCAGTTATTCCTAAAGAGGGTAAAGATAAACTAGAAAGTGGTTATTATCGGCCAGTTAGCGTTCTTAATTTAGATTACAAATTATTTACGTCTATATTAGCACGCAGATTGGAAAAGCTATTACCTGGCCTAATCCACTTAAACCAGACTGGATTTATTCAACAAAGACAAGCACAGGACAACATAAGGAGAACTCTACACATACTAGAACAGGTTACTAAGAACGGGACAGAAACAATGGTAGTGGGATTAGACACTGAGAAAGCATTTGATTCAGTTAACACACATCAAAGTTGCTGGTGAACACAGCAGGCCAGGCAGCATCTCTAGGAAGAGGTACAGTGACTGTACCTCTTCCTAGAGATGCTGCCTGGCCTGCTGCGTTCACCAGCAACTTTGATGTGTGTTGCTTGACTTTCCAGCATCTGCAGAATTCCTGTTGTTATTTGATTCAGTTAGTTGGGCATTCCTATACAGAGTGTTAGGAAGATTCGGCTTTCAAGAAAAGTTTATTAAAGTAATCCAGACTTTATATGACAGCCTTACAGCTCCAATTAAGATAAATGGGGACCTGTCTGACTCCTTTATTTTAGAGAGAGGCACTAGACAGGGTTGCCCAATTTCTCCTCTCCTTTTTGCGCTATACATTGAACTGCTTGCTCAACTAATAAGACAGAGTGAAATCGTAAAAGGTATCAAGGTGGCAGGGATTGAACAGAAAGTGGTGTTATTCGCAGATGATGTTTTAATTTATCTGAGTGAACCAGAATAATCATTTATAGGATTGTTTACGCTGTTGGATGACTTTGGGAAAATATCAGGTTATAAAATAAATGTAAAGAAAACGCAGGTTATGTCCCTAAATTATACACCATCCAAAAAACTGCAGGATACATATGATCTTAAGTGGGAAGCTAAATCATTAAAATATTTAGGAATAACCCTGCTGAAGGATCTTTCAATGCTGTCACGGATAAATTATGGGCCATTAATTTCAGAGATAAAAGCAGATATACCTAGATGGAATCTTATCCCCTTTTTAAGTTTAAATTCAAGGATAAACACCATAAAAATGAATATTCTCCCTCGGTTACTCTATCTTTTCCGGACTTTACCTGTGGAGGTGGATGATAATCAATTCAGGGAATGGGACAAATGGATATCCCGCTTTATCTGGCAAGGAAAGAAACCTAGAATTCGATATAATACCTTACAGTTAGGGAAGGAAGGAGGAGGTATGGTAATTCCTTGCTTGAGAAATTATTTTTATGCTTCACAGATAACCCCTCTGTTATATTGGTGTAATAGGGAATATAAGGCTAGATGGAAGGAAATAGAATTTGGATTGGTTGACAGTTTTCCTCTACAGGCCTCAATAGCTGACAAAGGATTGATGCCCAATTGGAAAAGTTTAAAAACAGCTGGATAAATCTTACATTAAAAGTATGGCAGAAGGTGGTTAATTCATGTGGAATCAATAACATGTTAAAACTTTTCAGATGGTGTGCATATGATACCGAATTCCTTCCCAACAGAGGAGATAAAAGATTTGAACTATGGATAAAGAAAGGTCTTACAACCTACCTTTCATTTATACATAAAAGAGTATTACAAAGTTTCCAATTCCTGCAGGACAAACATAGCCTAGAACACAATGACTTTTTTGGGTACCTTCAAGTACGACACTATGTTAACCAGAGTTGTAGATATACAGACCTATCAACAGTAGAATTAAAATTTTTCAAGATTCTGAATTTGGCTTACAGTTCAATACCTAGTAAATCAGTTTCTCGATTGTATAATGCACTCTCCCATGCTAAAAATGTAAACACATTGTATATTAAAGAGAAGTGGGAGAAAGAAGTGGGGTTGGTACTTTTAGAGGAGGCTTGGTGGAAAATATATAGGAAGAGGCGCAGTCGACGTTTCAGGCCGAGACCCTTCGTCAGGACTAACTGAAGGAAGAGTGAGTAAGGGATTTGAAAGCTGGAGGGGGAAGGGGAGATGCAAAATGATAGGAGAAGACAGGAGGGGGAGGGATAGAGCCGAGAGCTGGACAGGTGATAGGCAAAAGGGGATACGAGAGGATCATGGGACAGGAGGTCCGGGAAGAAAGACAAGGAGGGGGGAGTGACCCAGAGGATGGGCAAGAGGTATATTCAGAGGGACAGAGGGAGAAAAAGGAGAGTGAGAGAAAGAATGTGTGCATAAAAATGAGTAACAGATGGGGTACGAGGGGGAGGTGGGGCCTTAGCGGAAGTTAGAGAAGTCGATATTCATGCCATCAGGTTGGAGGCTACCCAGACGGAATATAAGGTGTTGTTCCTCCAACCTGAGTGTGGCTTCATCTTTACAGTAGAGGAGGCCGTGGATAGACATGTCAGAATGGGAATGGGATGTGGAATTAAAATGTGTGGCCACTGGGAGATCCTGCTTTCTCTGGCGGACAGAGCGTAGATGTTCAGCAAAGCGGTCTCCCAGTCTCCCGATGTGGCCTTTTATATATTGTTGAGACCCGACGCAGACTGGGAGACCGCTTTGCTGAATATCTACGCTCTGTCCGCCAGAGAAAGCAGGATCTCCCAGTGGCCACACATTTTAATTCCACATCCCATTCCCATTCTGACATGTCTATCCACGGCCTCCTCTACTGTAAAGATGAAGCCACACTCAGGTTGGAGGAACAACACCTTATATTCCGTCTGGGTAGCCTCCAACCTGATGGCATGAACATCGACTTCTCTAACTTCCACTAAGGCCCCACCTCCCCCTCGTACCCCATCTGTTACTCATTTTTATGCACACATTCTTTCTCTCACTCTCCTTTTTCTCCCTCTGTCCCTCTGATTATACCTCTTGCCCATCCTCTGGGTCACCCCCCCTCCTTGTCTTTCTTCCCGGACCTCCTGTCCCATGATCCTCTCGTATCCCCTTTTGCCTATCACCTGTCCAGCTCTCGGCTCTATCCCTCCCCCTCCTGTCTTCTCCTATCATTTTGCATCTCCCCCTCCCCCTCCAGCTTTCAAATCCCTTACTCACTCTTCCTTCAGTTAGTCCTGACGAAGGGTCTCAGCCTGAAACGTCGACTGCGCCTCTTCCTATAGATGCTGCTTGGCCTGCTGCGTTCACCAGCAACTTTGATGTATGTTGCTTGAATTTCCAGCATCTGCAGAATTCCTGTTGTTTGGTGGAAAATATGCAGCTTTCAGTGGTCTTCGACTAACTCTTTGACTTGGAGAGAACATTGTTGGAAAAATATTATAAGATACTTCAAGACCCCATATCAGGAAAAATATAAAGACACAAACGTGACGTGTTGGAGAAGGTGCGGCTCCAAGGAGGCAAATCATTTCCATATTTTCTGGGATTGCCCTAAATTAAGTTTATATTGGAAAGGTATTCAAAGAACATTAGTTAAGGTACTTAAGACCCAGGTATCTCTGAACTTTGAGATGCTCTATTTGGGGCATGTATTGTTTCTTGAACAGAAGAAAGATATAAAGTTGCGGCAGGCCCTAGCAGCAAGTAAGAAATCAATCACTAGAAAGTGGCTAAATCCAATACCACCTACATTAGAAGATTGGCACGAAATTATCTTGGAAATAGTTAAAATGGAAAAGATGACTTACTCTCTGAGAATTCAAAAAGAAAAATTTTATCAAATTTGGAATAAATGGATTGAATATATAACCCCAAAGCGAGCAGACTTTAGATGACTCTCCTAATGATTTATACTGTTCTTCTCAGCAACACAGTAATATTGCTAACGCAAGCACCCCTAGTCTAAATGTTTACTGGTTTTTTTTGGAAAATGGAGAATTAACACAAGTAAAGGAAAACATTTGGGAAAGGGAAAAAAATGATAAAATTAAGTAAATAAGTACATAGGGATTGGATAATTATGTTTGGGGGTAGGAGCAAACATGAACAAGTTAGGAGGTCAAACACCTAGAGAACTGGTGCAGGGATAACAACTTGATGCTTAATGTCACCAAAACCAAGGAGATGATTGTCGATTTCAGACGGTCTCAGCCTGAGCACACACTCCTCAGCATCAGCGGCTCCACAGTGGAGGGAGTGGAAAACATCAAGTTCCTTGGGGTACAGATCTCGGACAATCTCACCTGGTCCAGGAACACCACTGGGATTGTGAAACAGGCCCAGCAGAGATTGCACTTTCTGAGGAAGCTTAAACAAGCATCACTCCCCACTAACATCTTAACTACATTCTACAGAGGCGTGATTGAGAGTGTGCTGACCTTTTGCATCACAACCTGGTACTCCAGCTGCAGTGCTGTCAACAAAAAAGCCTTTCAGAGGGTGTTAGGGGAGCAGAGAAGGTTATTGGGGTCTCCCTACCTTCTGTCCAAGACCTCTTTCAGAGTTGATGCCTCCAGAAGACATGGTACATCATTAAAGACCCCTCACACCCTCTCCATGAACTGTTTTTTGCTTCTGCCATCAGGCAAACGTTACAGGAGCATCAAAACTAAAACCACAAGGCTACTAAACAGCTTCCTCCCACAAGCAGTCAGACTGCTAAATAGCTGCTCCACCTGACTCTCTGCTTTGGACACTTTTATCTTGCACTGGACACTTATAACTGATTTTAACTGACATGTGGCTGTTGTGTTTTAGTATTTATTGTTATGTTTATTATTTAGTGTTGCGTTTGTTATGTTATGATTGCACTGCCCCTGAGAAACGCTGTCTCATTCCGCCCTGCAGGGCTGATGTATGGTTAGAATGACAATACAGTTTTTTGAATCTTGAATCTTGAATCTTGAATATAAACACCTACAATGGTAGTTACATAGGCTTACATAAAATATTTTGGACCAGAAAGAAATGGTCCAGCAGAGATATATGGAAATTATTACTGATCCACTATTATTACTATTTTTCTTAACAACTAATATCATTACTTAGCCTAATAGAGTAGAATTTCAACTGCACATAATTATCTATTTAAGTGTCTAATTTCTTTTTATATCATCTCAATGTGTACTTAGGAATGTATAAATAATTACAGATTTATACATATATAAAAAATGGAAAAGGCTATACATGTGAAAAAAGGTCATGATACTTGTGAATTCCTTATCCAAATAAAAAAAAATTTTTTTTTTAAAAGTAAATCTCCTCTGCACCCTTTCTACGGTTTCCACATCCTTCCTGTAGTGAGGTGACCAAAACTGAGCACAGTAGTCCAAGTGGGGTTTGACCAGGGTCCTGTATAGCTGCAACATTATCTCTCGGCTCTTAAACTCAATCCCATGGTTGATGAAGGCCAATGCACCGTATGCCATCTTAACCACAAAGTCAACCTGCGTAGCAGCTTTGAGTGTCCTGTGGACTCAGACCCCAAGATCCCTCTGATCCTCCACACTGCCAAGAGTCTTACCATTAATGCTATATTATGCCATCATATTTGACCTACCAAAATGAACCACCTCACACTTTTCTGGGTTGAACTCCATCCGCCACTTCTCAGTCCAGTTTTGCATCCTATCAATGTCCCGCTGTAACCTCTGACAGCCCTCCACACTATCCACAACACCTCCAATCTTTGTGTCATCAGCAAATTTACTAACCCATCCCTCCACTTCCTCATCCAGGTCATTTATAAAAATCACAAAGAGTTGGGGTCCCAGAACTGATCCCTGAGGCATACCTTGTAGGCATCACTGAATCATGACTGAAAGAAGATTATAGCTGGGAGCTCACTGTCAAAGGATACACATTGTATTGAAAGGACAGGCAGGAGGGCAGAGGAGACAGCGTTATTTGTTGGTAAAAAATGAAATTAAATCATGACAAAAAGGTGACACAGAGTTGGAAATTGTGGCATCATTATGGATAGAGCTAAGGCCAAGTCTTTATGTAAGGCAAAGGTTGATGGATTCTTAATTGGTCAGGGTATGAAAGGATATGGGGAGAAGGTGGGAGATTGGGGCTGAGAGGAAAATTGGATCAGCCATGATGAAATGGCGGGGCAGACTCGCTGGGCCAAATGACCTATTTCTGCTCCTATATCTTATCATCTTGTGGTTTGAAGAGAGGAACTTAAACTGTTTCTGCAGTTAAGCTGAAAGATGCAGCCATTTGGTCCCATCTGAACTCTGCCTGAGTTGTATATATTTCAATGGAAGGAGTATGTAGGAATGGCAGATGCACGACTACCACTCATCAAGAAGGCCTGAAGGCTCTCTACTTCTTTCTCAATAAAAGACCCAACCAGTTACCCTCCACCACCACCCTCTGACATCTGGCAGAACTGATTCCCACCTCAAAAATTTCTCCCTCGGCTTCTCTCACTTTGTCCACTTCTGACATTTTCCTCCACTTTCTCAATCTCTCTCTCTCCATCTCTGGAGACAAGCAGTCGACCGACATCTTTTATAAACCTACCGATTCCTACAGCTGTCTTGACTTTGCCTCTTCCCACCCTGTCTCCTGTAAAAATGCATTTCTCTTTTCTCAATTCCTTTGTCTCTACTACATCTGTTTCCAGGATGAGGCTTTCCTTTCCAAGACATCAAAGGTGTCCTCCTTCCTCCACCATTGATAATGCCCTCACCTACATCTCCTCCATTTCCTGAACGTCTGCGCACACCCCAACTTCCTACCACCTTAACAGTGCTAGATTTCCTCTTATCCTTACCTACCATCCCATAAGCCTCCGCATCTAACACGTTATTCTCCGCAACATCCCACCATCTCAAAGTGATCTTACCACCAAACACATCTGTACATCCCCTCCCTCCCTCTGTGATTCCCTTGTAGACTCATCTCTCCCCACTAATCTCCCTCCTGGTACTCATCCCTGCGTGGCCTAAGTACTACACCTGCCCATACTTTCCTCCCTCATCTCCATTCAGGGCTCCAAACAGTCCTTCTAGATGAGGCAACGTTACGCATGTGAATCTCCTGGAGTCATCTATCTTGGGTCTGGTGCTCCCAGTGCTGCCTCCTCTACCTCAAAAAGACCTGATGTAAATCAAGCACCTCTGCTCCATTCTCCAAAGGCGGAACTTCCTGGTGGCTAAATATTTTAATTCCGATTCCCATTCCGATATTCATCCATCCACTCTTTTCTTCCATCTGGGTAACTTGATAGCATGAATATCGCTATCTTCTGGTTAAAAACAAATCCCTCCTCCTCCCCTCTCCTTCTATTCCCCACTCTGGACACTTACCTCTTCTGACCTGTACATCACCTTTAGCCAGCAATAGTGAATCTGTGGAATGCTCTGCCACAGCCTGCGGTGGAGGCCAAGTCTGTGGGTCTATTTAAAGCAGAAGTTGATCATTTCCTGATTAGTCAGGGCATGAAAGGATATGGCGAGAAGGCAGGTGTATGGGATTGTGTGGGATCCAGGATCAGCCATGATAGAATGGCAGAGCAGACCCAACTGGCTGAATGGCCTAATTCTGCTCCTAAGTCTCTGTTGCCCCTCCTTCTACCCTTTCTCCTGTAGTCTACTCACTTCTCCTACTGGATTTCTTCCTCCCCAGTCCTTTGCCTTCACCTATCACCTTCCAGCCAGCCTCCCTCCCCTCCTCCACCTATTTATTCTGCCTTCTTTACCCTTCTTTTGTAGTCCTGAAGATGGATCTCAGCCTGAAATGCTGACTATTTCTACATTTCCCTGGATGCTGTCTGACCTGCTGAGTTTCTCCAGAATTTTGTGTGTTTTGCTTTGGAGAATGTTAGGGATTGGATCAGTATATGAAATTATGACAGATGACTACATCAGTAAGGTTATACTGTAGAGCACCCAACACTGTGGGACTTGGAGGACCAAATTTGTAGAGAGATCGCAGACTGTTTCATGAAACACGAGGTTGTGATAGTAGACACTTTCCACATTTTGGCTGGTACTCCCATACTCTAAAACGGCTGGATGGGATAGAGTTTGTCAAACATTTTCAGTAATGTTTTCTTGATACATAAAGGTCCAACTAGATTAGATTATTAGATTATGAGGACACGCAGTCCTCTTTTATTGTCAATTAGTAATGCATGCATTAAGAAATGATACAATATTCCTCCAGTGTGATATCACAGAAACACAGGACAGACCAAGACTGAAAAACTAACAAAACCACATAATTATAACATATAGTTACAACAGTACAACAATACCATAACTTGATGAAGAACAGTCCATGGCAGAGTAAAAAAGTTCAAAGTCTCTCGAAAGCCCCACATCTCACGCAGACGGGAGAAGGAAGAAAACTCTCCCTGCCATGCCTGACCACAGTCCCACTCTGAGTCGTCCGAAAACTTCGAGCTCTGATCAGCCCTCCGACACCGAGTAATGAGCACCACCTCTGCCGAATGCTTTGACCTCAGCCTAGGTCGTCAGCAGCGGGCAAAGCTGGGGATTTTGGGGCCTTCCTTCCAGAGATTCTCGATCTCACAGTAGCAAAGGCAGCGAAACCAGGCATTTCAGAAATTTCTCCAGATGTTCCTCTGCTTCTCACGTCTGTCTTCATCAAATCAGAATTGTCCACGGCCCCTATTTAACAGATAAGATATCATTTCACCCGAGAGCTGCGTCGCACTGCCATCTTCTCTTCCCACCTGAGGGAGTGTGATACTAGATCTCCTATTAGAGAATGAAACAGAGCAGGTGATGTAAGTTTGCATAGTGAAACACTGCATCCTGTGATCACAATACCACTAGTTTCAAGATAATTATGGAAAAATCTGGTCCTTGGGTTGAGATTCTAAATTAGAAAAAGGCAATTTTGAAGGTATCAGAAAGGATATGGCAAGTGTGGATTGAGTCAGTTTGCTTTCTGGCAAATGTGTTGTTGGTAAGAGGGAGGCCTTTAAAAGTGAAATTCTGAGAGTACAGAGCTTGCGTGTTCCTGTCAGAATAAAAGGCAAGAATAACAGGTTTAGGCAACCTTGGCTTTCAAGGGATATTGAGGCAGTGGTTAAGAAAAACATAGGTGCATTGCAGGTATAGACAGGAAGCAGCAAATGAGGCTCTGGAGGAGTATAAGAAATTCAAGAGAACAATTAAGAAATCAGGACAATCTTTGCTCTAACAGGCAAAGTACATAAGAATCCCAAGGTTTCTACAGATATACCAAAAGCAAAAGGATTACAGGGGAGAAAGTTGGTCCTCTGGAATTTCAAAGTAATCTCTATGCATGGAGCCACAAGCGATTGGGGGGGGGGGCTGTTTCTTAAGTGGGTTATGTGCATCTGTATTTACTCGGGCGGTGGACATTGTGTTCATAGTAGTGAGGCAAAGCCGCAGAGAGGTTACGGACTGTATGCAGCCTGCAGAGAAGGATGTGTTTGCTGTCATCAGGCAAGTTAGAGTGGATAAGTCCCCGGGTCCTTAAAAGGTGCTCCCTTGGATACTGTGGGAGGCAAGTGCAGAAATTGCAGGGGCCCTGGTAGAGATATTTGAAACATGCTTAGACATAGGGTAAGGTGTTGGAGGGTTGGAAGATAGCTAATATTGTTTCATTGTTCAAAAAAAGTGTCACAACGATGGACTCTGTTGCAGGGTTTATGCACCCACACAGGGGAGCTACAGAACAAGTTTAGCAATCACACTCATGAGTATGCACATTTCTGCTAATTACTGTTTCGTTGTGGTGGTATCTAACCCCCTTCTTTTCATTCTAGTCTTGACAAGACTTGGCCAAAAGCACAGCAACATTTATGCTCCCTGCTTACCCTTGTCCATGTACGGGAAAGAGGACCAAGATTTCAGCCTGTACTATAAAGGAGCGATATTCATTTAGTATTTAGTTTTGATTCCAGCTGCAGTGTTGGCATTTAACTTTCATTTGGAGAGTTTTAGTTAATAGCCATGTTGACCTAATGTTTATTTTTTTTTCTTTAAATTCTGAAACAGTTCTCATTAAAGTCAGTGAATGGTTCACCCACTTCAGTATCTCTCTGCACTTGGGTCATATCTGAACATTTTGATGACAAGTCTCAACCGCAAAAATGGACCCAGCAGAGAGAGAGAGCTGATCTTGGGCCTGAGGTTTATTATCCAGATAGGGGAGAAGTTATAGGCAATCAAATCTATGTTGGGAGAAGTGACCGAAGCAATGCAACAGAATATCTCAGTTCAGCAAGCCCTGTCTCAGCTGGAGGAACAGGTGTCATCCTCGCAGCAAAGGTACAGCAGAAAATCAGATTCAAATAACAGCAATTTCAGCTCTTACAGTCACAGTCTATGAACCTTATAGGGCAGAGGGCAAATGAGAACCAGCTGACAGCCATTAGTATTCTCGGAAATGGAATTCAGTAGCCTTTGGCCACATCAACCCCACTCCCAGCATCTTGCAGATATTCCTTTTATACTGCTCCAACAACTTCAGCCACTAATGCCTTGACTCCTGCATCCAGACCAGAATCAACGCCTGTGTCCATACCAGAACTGAGTATTCCTCCACCAGGCAGATACTCTGGTGAACCTGACAGCTGCAAGAATTTCATTACCCCATGTGAGCTGACTTTTCAAGCCCAGCCTGGTTAGTTTGGTGGTGATGTGTGAAAATTGGCGTACATGGTAATCTCCTGGATGGACCTTCACTCAACCTGTTCAATGCTCCGCAGGAGTAAGGTTTCCCCTACAGCCCAGTCACTTTGAAATTCTGCTGCCAAGTTAAGGAAAGTTTTTAACCTTCCAGTACAAGGTCAGAAAGCTGCCCACCAACCTCTGGACCTCTGCCAAGGCAGAAGGTCAGTGAGGGATTATGCAGTTAAGTTTCGAATACTTGTGGTGGAGACAGGATGGAATGAGAGGTCCCCCAACACTGCATTCCAGTGCAAACTGAACACAGGAGTTCAGCAAGAGATTGCTATCTGAGGTGAGCCTGACAGTCTGGATGACCAGATTAATCTGGCTATTCGAGTTGTTGACTGGGTAACTCAGTCACACAGAGAAGGAATGTCTCAAGCTTCCTGCTCTTTGGATCACCAACTGACTTCACTCTCTCCCTCATCACCCAGTACCCAGTTCACAGAGGAGCCTATGAAAGTAAGCCACATGCATCTATCTCAGGAGGAATGATATCATCGCAGGAGAATAGGCAATAATCAATAGTTATGATCTATGACATTTTCAGGCATCACGTCCCAAGCATTCAGTAAAAAAGGATACCTGTCAGCAAGGAGGGGAGTCCTGAAAAGTAGATTCTCTCTGCAATTGGCTTCCGCTAATTGTGTGATGCTCCCAACTTCGTTGTCATGGGGGTCCTATAACCATGAACCTCAGGGGTTTATCAACTCTGGAACAGCTGGGAATCTCATGGACATCTCTTTAGCTTAAAGATGGGGAGCTCCAATGCAGAAATTGAGAGAAAAGATTGGTGTAAGGGCCCTGGATGGTCGACCTCTGGGCACCATCCATATCCACCTTTCCAACAAGCCCCTCCAACTTGTGCTGGAAGTCAACTATAGGAAATAACTCTCCTATCTGGTTGATTTGCCTGAACTGCCACTGGTACTTGGTCTCCCCTGGTTATCCCAACATAACCCACAAATTGATTGATACTTAAAGCACCCCAAGAAATAGAGACCATCATGCCTGTCTACCCATCTAGGTCCAGCTCAAGCTCTGGTCTGTAAATCCCTCCTGTGTCAACCACTGATGTGGACCTGCCTGGTATTCCTGGTATTTCGGCTGAATACGCTGATCTTCTTGAGCTCTTCAGTTAAAAAAGGCCACCTCCCTGCCTCCACACCAGCCATAAGACTGTGCCATTAACCTCTTACCTGGTACTAGTCTTGCCCAGGGTCAGCTCTTATCTGTCTCTCAACCAGAAACAAGAGCGATGGAAGAATACATTGGCCTTGGGGTTTATCCATCCGTCAAACTCACCAACAGGGATCGGTTTCTATGTCATGAGCAAGAAGTATTGCAAGCTTCATCCCAACATTGATTATCAGCCCCTAAACAATATCACTGTGAAGAACACTGCCCTCTTCCCCTGCTTGTCTCTCCATTCGAATATCTCCAAAGGCAATCATATTTTCCAAGATAGATTTACGCAATGATTATAATCTGGTTCGTATCAATGAAGGGGATGAGTGGAAGACTGGTTTCAACACCTCCCCTAGCCACTATGTGTACCCTTTGCTTTGGCTAGTGCCTCTGTTTTTCAGGCCCAAGTCAACAATGTGCTCTAGGGACATGTTGAATCAGTATCTGGACAACATTCTGATCTACTTCTGCTCTCTCCAGGCATGTCTGGAGGATTCTCAGACAGGTCTTCAATAATAACATGAACACCAGGCCAGAGAAGTGTGAACTCCATAAAGACCAGTTGTCACTTCTGAGCTATATATTTACCCCTTCCAGTAAAGTTCAGGCAGTCATGGAATGGAGGGGCCCAAGGAATCTATGTCCAAACAGGTACGGCACTTCATGGGGTTCACGATCTTTCATCCAAAATTTCAGCTCTATCACGGCCCCCATAAATGGATTCACCAGGAAGACCTCTACAGTATTCCATCGGACAAATGCTGCAGAGGAAACATTCTTGGAGCTAAAGTGAAGCTTCTCCAGTGTGGCAACATTCAGACCCATCCCAGCTATTCATTTGAGCAGGATGCCTCAGATGTCAGCATAGGAGTTGTACTCTCTGTGCTTTTCTGCAGACAGCCGGCTGTACCCTTGTGCATTTCTTTCCTGTCATTTGACTCCAGCAAAAGTAATAATGATGTTGGGAATGAGAAATTCTGATTGTCAAGGAGGCCTTGGAAGACTGGTGACACTGGCTGGAGGGGGAAGGGTATCCCTTTTGGGTTTGGACAAATCACAGAACCTCTCCAACATTTGGGATACTAAGACACTCAGTCCAATCAAGGCCTTTGGGCTCTCATCTTCACCTGGTTTAATTTCAGCCTCACCTATCATTTTGGCAGCAAGAATACCGAGGCCGACACTCTCTCCCATCAGTTCAGCAGATCTGAGGACAATGCAGAGCCCATCCTTCCTCCCCCATGCATTGCTGCTTCAATGTTTTAGGGAATAGAGGTGAAGATCAGGGCCACCCAGCAGACAGATCAGGTCCAGTCGGATCCCAACTGACTGTTCATCCCTACCACAGTGCGCTCCAAAGTGTTGGAATAGGGTTACTCCTCCCATCCGGTTGAAGGTCTGGGAATTCAACAGATCTAGGAGTTTATCGAGAAACAATTTTGGTGGTCATTTATGTCCCAGGATCTCCACAACGGCCTGCCCACTTCTTACACAGTGAGTGGTAGGGAACTGAGGAGTGTGCTAGAACAGAGGGATTCGGAAATACAAGTCCATAACTCATTGAAAGTGATGTCACAGTTAGAAAGCATTCTAAAAGAAGTCTTTGGCACGTTCGCCTTCATACAGTAAATCATAGTATTCAGATGGGATGTTATGTTCAGACATTGGTGAAGCCTAACTTGGAGTGTCATGTGCAGTTTTGGTCACTTACGTACAGAAGAGATGTTAATAAGATTGAAAAAGTGCCGAGAAAATTTACAAGGATTTTGCCAGGTCTTGAGCACTTGCAATATTGGGAAAAGTTGAATACATTAGGACTTTAATCCTCAGAGCACGGAAAAATGAGGGGAGATATGATAGAGGTGTACAAAATTATGAGGGGTATAGATAAGGTAAATGCAAGCAGGCTTTCTGCACTGAGGTTGGGTGAAACTAGAACTAAAGGTCATGAGTTAATGGTGAAAGATGAAATATTTAAGGGGAACATGACGGAGAATTTCTTCAATCAGAGGATGGTGAGAGGGTGGAATGAGCTACTAGCAAAAGTGTATATGTGCTTGCTTTCAACTTTAGAGAATAATTTTAATAGGTACATTGATGGGAGGTTATATGGAGGGCTATGGTTCAGGTGTGAGTCCATTGGATTAGGTACGGTAGATTAATTTTTTGACACAGACTTAATGGGCAGATGGTTCTGTTTCTGTTCTGTAGTTTTCTCTGACTCTATAGGTGATCCAACATTACGTTGGGCAGAGGGCAAAGGCAGCAAGTATATATTGTGAACAGTAGATTTGGGTGATCAGAGAGTACTTTAGATTGATGAGGACATGGGTATCAGGCAGTAATTTGGAAAGGGAGGAGGGAGTATCTAGCAGTGAATTGATAGGTGAGGAATTTGACGGTCTAGCAGTACATCATGAAGGGATTTGTAGATTGAAAGCAGATGGAAACCTCATGCTATGCTTGGGGCCTAGCTGGATAGGTAAATAAATATCTAACTTGCAGGTCTCTCAGGCTATTGAGAGTAAAATCACCTTGCCCTGATAGCTAACGATATGAAGCTTCAAGGCAAAGTTCTCCAGAACCCCCAGCAATGCTCTAAAACAAATGCAGCATGGGGTATGACACTTTTCCATGCGGACTAATGCTAAAATCACCTCAAAGGGCTGCAAAGGTACTTATTGGTTGAATTTTCTAAATGATGAAATGGTTATATTGTGCTTCATCTTGGAAGCCTGAATTTTGATTGCATACTTCTGAACAAAGTGTTGTGCAATTGAATTTCCAAACACATGCATTAAATGGATATTAGATAAAGCAGTAGTCTGCGTTTCATCTGTTTTCCTAACAGAGAACTATAACAATAAAATTTCTCAGTTGAGCTATTATGATCACGGCCAGCACCATCAACTGAGTTGGAAAAGTACACAAGGATATAGTTGTCAGACAGAGCCAGCAGCAACAGGACAGATAAATGACCAAGTAGAATTTATTGTCCATACTCATCTAAATATGCCTGGTCTGTCAATGAAATTATTGGTAGGAACAGCTTATATAATAGTCTTAGAGTAGAGTAAGTCAACTTTTCACATAGAAGGCATCTCTATGGAGGTGTATGTGATGAGAGTCCTTGACAAGGATGACTTGAACCCAAGTGTTGGCATATCCAAGGCTAGGATCGAGAAATGGAATAAAACTGGATCAAGAACTGAGCACAAAACAAAATGCTGGATGATATCTCTGGTTGGGCTTATGATTGAGTACTGAGGCTCCGTTCAGGTGTTCTTTAAATGCTCAATTCTTGGCGCCCAAAACATGATTGCCAATTATCGGGATTGTCTGAATCCTCAGCTATCCATGCTCTGGATAGTCAGAGTGTCTAAACCCCAGAAGGTGAGACGGTTGGGTGCATCTCATAACAGGACCCCCTTCCTAATGGCTGGCTCCTGACAACCCCCACTGCTCAGAGAGATGGTGATGGTAGTTGTGGATGAGAACCAGATCCAAGACATCTCTTTCAGACACCCAGCACCTCTCCTCGATTCTGAATCCCTCTCAGTCTGAACACCACAAACAGTTTGTGAGTCCAAGACTTCTTGCCATGAAGACCTATACCCCATCGATAAACCTAGGTGGCTGCAGGACAATGGGGCTGGTACTAACAGGTTTTAATTTAGAGATTTGGAATGTGGGTTTGATCTTTGGGATCTTGGGGAGCTGCCTGGTGTACGCTTTTGGGTTTGATCCTTCAGGACTTTGAAGGGTTCAATGACCTTGGGCACCACCTTTCTAGACTCTACCCAGAGAGGCAAATCATGAATAGACAGCCAGACCTGTTGCCCAGGCTACCTCCTCTTTTGTAAACACAAAATACTCTGCAGATGCTGGGGTCAAAGCAACACTCACAACACACTGGAGGAACTCAGCAGGTTGGGCAGCATCCGTGGAAACGATCAGTCAATGTTTCGGGCCGGAATGAAGTCGTGATGAAGGGTTCTGGCTCGAAACGTTGACTGATCATTTCAACGGATGCTGCCCGACCTGCTGAGTTCCTCCAGCATGTTGTGAGTGTTACCTTCTCTTTTGTTTCACCTTGTTCTCTGCGTTCTGGGTAGAGGCCAGTAAAATCACTTTGGCCCTAATCCATTTCTGCTTGCAGCATTGAACAAAGTTTCAGATCTAGGAAACTCAACTTCAGCCTTCTGTTCCAGAAAGGGGATAAGCAAACTGGCACTCGAATGGTGACATCTGTGCACCGAATGCTGTAACGCGTTGTGGTGACCTCTGCCCACATCAGATGGTCACACCACTCCTCAGGCCAGGCATCCTAGAGTTCATTCCATATCTTAGTTAGACTGCTCCGCCTTGGTCATTAGACTGCAGGTGAATCCTAAAGGGATGTCTTGTGATGCTCCAATCAGCTTACAGAACGCCCTCTACAAATATGATGTGAATTGTGGACCACGATCTGAGACGATGTCCACCAGGAATCCATGGATCCTGAAGACCTGGTCCAGAACAGATGGCTTATCCAAGGCAATGAACCTGCAGGCTTTTGAAAAAGGATCAATTACCATGATGACAGTGTTTCCCTAGGATGGTGGAAGATCCATGACAAAGCTCATGGTTTTTCTGGAACAGGTAGGGAGTGGAGGAACCTTTAAGGCTGGGTACAGGGCTCCTTGTTATGGGCACACAGCTCACATACCTGCACATATTTCCGAACCTCTTTCATCTTTCTGGGTCACCAATACCTTCTCTTGATAAACTCATGGGTCCTGCCAATTCCTGGGTGAGCAGTCATTGTCAATAGATACCCCCATTGGAGTACCTGGGACCAGACAGAACTTGGGATGAACAACTGACCCAAAGGACTATCCTTAGGAATCTCCCCTTGTGCTTGGGCTTTGTGAACAAGTTCATTTCTAATGAACTGGCGCTACCGCCTTGGCTTGGGGCAAAATGGTTGTAGGCTGCTCCTCTCGTTTGGATTCGTCAAACTGACGGGACAGGTATCTGGTTTCTGGTTCTTTGACCCTAGTCAATAGGTCAGGATGAAATTAAAGAACACAGACCATCTGGTCTGCCTGAATTTCAGTCTCTTGGCCTCCTGAATATGAGCCAGGTTTTTGGCCCCCTCTAGCCAGTGATGCCAATCCTCCAAAGCTAACTTAACTACAGGAAGCTCCTGATTCCTGATGTAGTTTCTGGCTGCCCGGAGAAAATGCGCAAGGGTGCAGTTTACTGTCCAAAAGTGACCATTCAGACAACACTGCACCCACTCCATTGTCCAAGGCATCCACCCCCACGATGAAGGGAAGGTCCAGGTTAGGAGAAACCAAGACAGAAGCTGATATGAGCTATTGTTTGAGCTCAGCAAAAGCAGCCTCTGCTTCAGTAGTCCAGACAAAAGGGCCCAAGGATTTCTTGGTTAGCACTAACAGCAGAGCTGCTACCGAGCTGAAGTTCCTGATGAACTTCCAGTAAAAATTTACAAACCCCAGCAGTCATTAGACTTGTTTGACGCTGGATAGTTGTGGCCAGTTTCTGAATGCCTGGGTCTTGATACGGTCCATCTTAAGATTGCCATTGGAGGTGATGAAACCTAAAACTGAAATGTTTGTCACATGAAATATAGACTTCTCTAGCTTGATATAAAGTCCACGGTCCTCAAGTCACATTAAGATGTCCCTGACGTGAGTAACTTGCTCCTCCATGGTCTTTGAGAAGATTAGGATAAATTCAAGTAGAGAGGGCATACTTCTTCCAGGAGCACGTTGTTTATAAAGATCTGAAAGACTGCTCGAGCATTCAAAAGACAGAAGGTTATAACCGGGTACTCATAGTGCCTCGTCAGTGTATTGAATATGGTCTTCCTTTCCTCCTTTATACGGACCAGATAGTATGCACTCCATAGGTCTAACTTCATAAATACTTTTGCCCCTTGCAGCAGCTCAAAGGCCGTATTCATGAGTGGAAGGGGGTAACAATTCTTGGCCATTATGCTGTTTATAATCAATGCATGGCCACAGGCTCCCATCTTTCTTTTGTACAGAGAAGAAGCCAGTGCCAGCTGGTGAGGTGGAGGGCTGAATGAAGCCCATGGCTAGAGCTTCCTTTATCTACTCTTCCACTGCACTTTCCTCTGGGCCTGAGAACGTGTACAACTGACTCCGCAGAGGGCAAGTACCAGGCAGCAGGTCTTCAGCACAGTTGTAGGGTCAGTGCGGTGAAAGCATCAAGGCCTTTCCCTCGCTGAAGACCTCCTCCAAGTCCTTGTAGACAACCAGTTTGAGAGTTGTATTCTCCTCCAGAACCCCATATCCTCAGGCAGTGACAGCTAGGCATTACTTATAGAATCAAAGATCTGCATATAGGAATCTTTCCTTTCCACAAGACCTGCCGGCTGAATTCCTTAGGTTCAGCTGCAAGTCTTCCAGACTGTTCGGGCATCGCTTTGGTCTTCTCCTGAACAAGAGATTCTCATGCAGTCCCGACTAGACAGGGTCAGGATACGTAGAGTCCCGTTGGCTGGAACCGGTCCTTGAGGATCTCCAGAAGACCTCAGGTTATCTCACACTGAAGGCCGCCTCCTTGTTGGTCGTTGGTCTTGGGGGAGTCTGGGGGCCAGAACACACACTGCAAACATAGTCTCTTACAATGACTGGACCAAGCAATGATTCTCCCCTCCCTCTAGTTCACAGATAGTTTACGCTGGGACAGCCAAGGCCACCCAAGGATCAGGGGTATGAGTGGAGAGTCAATAATGCAGAAATAATGTCTTCCACATGACCCGCTATCCTCAAGAGCAAGACCACAGTCTGGTGCTGCATCTGCCTGGAACCTAGTGGCAGCCGTCCAAGACAGTTGCAGCCAGGAAATGGATCAGCTCTCACAGTAGCCTGTCAAGCCAACAGGCAGTTCCAATGTCCAGGAAACTACCCATTGCCCCAGAGTCCACAAAAGCCCTCACCTGCCTCCAGTTCTTGCCCAGGTGATCCCTGCCTTCAGCACGAAACCAGACTCTATGGGTGTGGGAGTAGTGGCTGCTACCATCACAATTCTCCCAACACTAGATAGTGTTTGCTGTTTTCCTGACTACTGCAGCCTCAGGCAATCGGCCCGCAGGTAACCTGTCTTGCCACAGTAGCAGCAGCCTTGACTCTGATAGATCTAGTGCAGTTGATCCGCATGGGTTTGAGTGAGTCCTGAACAGAGGATGGGCAGGTCACGGTGCAAGATCAGGGGTTGGAACTACGATGCATTGAGGCCGAGCTTGAGCTAGCGCTCTTGATGTAGTACCACTTACGATGCCAGATGATTATATAGACAAGTGGATTGGTTGATTAGAACCTCTAAGTCCTCTGCTGGCTCTCCCAAGGAGAGGGCTTCTTTCAGTTCATCTCAGAGTCCGCGACGGTATAGAGTAACAAAGGCCTCCCCATTCCAGCCATTCTCTTAGGCCAAGGGCTGAAACTCGACAGTGAAGTTGGCCGTTGACCATCTACCCTGTCAAATCTTCATCAGATGAGGCTCAGCTGGCTCTGGCAGGGTGATGAAACACCCTCCTCATAGCAGCCATGAATTTCTCCAAATTGAGCAAGCCTCCGACCTTTGTTCCCAATGTGCAGTGGCCCAGGCTAGGGCTCTTCCAGTCAGAAGAGGGATAGTGAAGGGCACCTCTCCAAAGGGAACCAGGATGGCTGGTGATTGAACACTAATGAGTATTGAATGAGGAAACAGCGGCAAGAGCCCGGGTCACCATATGATCTCTACAGGCTTGGAAGATGTACTAACTCTGCAGAGCAACCGACTAGCTCTCCCAAGAAATTATGGCTTCCTCCTTGTGATCATTGACAAATGGCTACCTGGAGGTCATAGAAACATAGAAATCTACAGCACATTATAGACCCTTTGGCCCACAATGTTGCGCCGACTATGTAACCTACTCTAGAAACTGCCTAGAATTTCCCTACTGCATAGCCCTCTAGTTTTCCAAGCTCCATCTACCTATCTAAGAGTCTCTTAGAAGAATCTATTGTATCTGCCTCTACCACCTTTGCTGGCATTCCATGCACCCACAACTCTCTATGTGAAAAACTTACCTCTGACATTTCCAAGCACCTTAAAACTATGCCCCTCATGTTAGCCATTTCAGCCCTGAGAAAAAGCCACAGGCTAACTACACAATCAATGCCTTTCATCATCTTATACACCTCTATCAAGTCACCACTCATCCTCCATCACTCCAAGGAGACAAGGTCAAGTTCACTCAATCTGTTCTCATCAGGCATGCTCTCCAATCCAGGCAACATCTTTGTAAATCTCCTCTGCACTCTCTCAACAGTATCTGCATCCTAGTGATGTCGTGCTGACAACCCTCCAGACTATCCACAACACCCCTAACTTTAGTGTCATCAGCAAACTTACCCTTCTACTTCCTCATCCAGGTCATTTATGAAAAAAGATCACATAGAAGAGGGGGTCCCAGAACAGATCCATGCGGAACCTCACTGGTCACTGTCCTCGATGCAGAATACAAACCATCTACAGCCACCTTTTGCTTTCTGTGGGCAAGCCAATTCTGGATCCACAAAGCAAGGTCTCCTTGGATCCCATGCCTCGTTACTTTCTGAAGGAGCATCGCATGGGGAACCTTATCAAATGCCTTACTGAAATCTATATACACTACATCCACTGATCTACCTTCATCAATGTGTTTTGTTACATCCTCAAAGAATTCAATCAGGTTCATAAGGCATGACCCGGCCTTGACAAAACCATGCTGACTATCCCTAATCAGAATATGTCTCTCCAAATGCTCATAAACTGTGCCTCTCAGGATCTTCTCCAACAACTTGCCCACCACTGATGTAAGACTCTTTGGTCTATAATTTCCTGGGTTATCTCTATTCCCTTTCTTGAACAAGGGAACAATATCTGCAAACTCCCAATGCCTGGGTACTTCTCCCGCCCCTATTGATGATGCAAAGATCATCGCCGGAGACTTAGCAATCTCCTCCCTCGCTTTCCACAGTATCCTGGGGTATATCTCATCCAGTCCCAGCAACTTATCTAACTTAATACCTTTCAAAAACTCCAGCACATCTTTTCGTAATGTCATACACTCAAGCATTTCAGTCCGCTATAAGTCATCCCCACGTTTGCCAAGGACCTTTTCACTGGTAAATACTGAAGCAAAGTATTCATTAAATACCTCCGCTGCCTCCTTCAACTCCATGTACATTTCCACTTTCACTCCTGATTGATCCAATTCTCACACGGTTCATCCTCTTGCTCTTCACATACGTGTAGAATGTCTTGGGGTTTTGCTTCACCTTGCTTGCAATGTATCTGCAGGTGAGGTTGGGCAATCTTCTCGCTGTGGCTGGTCACAGCAGACAAAAGACTCGGATACCCCGCTGGGTCCATACTGGCTCAATCACACTGTGACGAGAGTCCTTGACGAGGATGATTTGGTTTTAAATGCTGGAGTAACCGAGGCTAGGAAGCTAGGATGGAGACATAGAATAAATATGGATCGACAACAGGGCACAAAACAAAACACTAGATGATATCTCTGGTTGGTTTGCCATTGAGCACTGAGGCTCTGTTCAGGTGCTCTTTAAATACTCAATTCTTGGTGCCCAAAACGTAAGTGCCAATTAGCAGGATGGTCCTGAACCCTTAAAGGGGTTGTGCCAGCTATCCATTTTTCACCAAATATTTTCCCAAATATCTTAAGTACATTAAGATATATACTTTGTTGTATTTAAGAATAGTAATGGAAGCATTAAAATGTAAAGCAAAGAAGGATTTATTACTAAAGGATGACAGAATAAGTGTAACATGATTTTAAACTATGAATAATATCATTAAAATCCAATATGGAAACAATTGTGAGCTTCATAGCAAACTTTGAAAAAACTGTATTTAAAATCTGATTATTTCTGTCCTTGAACCTAAGACCCTCCTGGGAATCCCATGAAATGGTGGCATTTGTGGATTCTCGGCATGGTGATTATTCACTTTGGGCTCATGGGCAGTTTTGTGGAATATCTCAGTTTCTGAAGCAATAATATTTAATTGCAAAGGTCAAAGTATAAAAACTTGTACAGAAGGTGCCTCAACAGTTGTGATGTTTTCATCAGTTTCAGTTTACTAGAAGTAAGAACAATGGAATAGAGAAAATGAGGCAACTAAAATTATAAAACCACAAAATAATCAAAGTTAATTTTAAGTGTTTATAAATACAGAATCTTCTTATTCGTTTTCATGCTAGACTTCGTAACTGAAAACTCTGAACAAACTCCAAACTTGCTTATGCTTCGAAAATAGCAAAAGCAGACATTGGAAAAGCATCTATTGTAAACAAAGTTAATAAACAGAAGTCTGATTGCTTTTGGGACACAGTATTCACCGCAAAGTTAAGAGCAGGCATGACTTGGTTGATGGGAATGGAGAAACTTGCTAAAGGCTGAGAACCTTGTTGGGGGAGGGTGAGGATTGTAAAGTCAATAGATTCACGGAGCAATTCCCAACTGTGATTGAGCGATCAGACTTGTGCTGCTTGTCTGTTTTAAAAGGAATGTCAGAGATCCAAGGTTTTGCTTGCTCCAATAGTGTTCTTTGTTGTAAGTCCAATTCATCCAGTGATACCTTCACAGATGTAGAAAGTTCAAAGGTCACTAGTCTCCCTTTTTATTTATTTCAATGCCTTGAGTTTATCCTAATTGACATTCAGTGCTCTAAAGAGCTCTAAAACATTTGCTTTAGATCTAAATTTGTTAGTTGAGGCATTGATACAAAGTCCAATTTGTAAGCACGTTTCTTTCCGCACTACTTGTATTGTTTTCCAGAGTACCACTATAATCACTTTCTGTTCAAATCCTGCCAGTGACAAAACTCAAATAGATTCTTTCAGTGTGAATCTCTCTTTAACCGATGATGCATTTTCTACATCATTTCTACACCTAAAAATATTCCCCATCCAACCTTCCTTTAATGCATTGCTGGGGAATTTCTTCTACAGACCTCAGAAACACAATTCTTGCTGGGCAGCCAGAGAAGCAAAGTTTTCACAGAACTAATATCTCTGAAGTAGAATGATTTGAAGGGAGCCTCTGTGAATAGGTCCCAACCCAGCTTTGGAAAGACAATGTAGTTTGAATTAGTTAAGTGTAACTTCTCAGCCTCTCCGTCAACCCCATCAGTTGGTGCTTCTCAATTAATCCCATTCAGCAACCATCTGAACTGAGGCACATTGAGGCAAATCAGGGTGTCTGTCTTCTTGGACCTAGTGGGAGGTGAATACAGAAATTGCAGAGACCCTGGCAGAGATCAATTTAGAAATCTTTATCCACAGGACTGCAAGATAGCAAATATTCAAGGCTCTAAGAATAACCCAGGAAATTATAGTCTGGCAAGCCTGACATCAGTGAATTATTTTATGGAACAGGATATATAAATATTTGGATAGACAAGGCCTGATAAGGGATAGTCAACATTGCTTTGTGCATGGTAAGTTATGTCTAACCAATCTTATAGTGTTTTTCAAAGAGGGTAACAGGTAAATTGATGGATGTTACTTACATGAACTTTGCCAAAGTCCCACATAGGATATTCATCTTGAAGATTGATTATGTCATTTGGTGTTCAGGATGAAGTAGTAAATTGGATTCAGCAATGGCTTTGCGGGATAAAGGAGAGATTTGTTGTCTCTCTGACTGGTTTGCTGCAGGGATCAGTGCTGGATATTTGTTGTTTATCATCTATGTTAATGATTTAGTTGATAATGTGGTAAACTGGATCAACATGTTTGTGGATGACATCAGGACTGAGGGCATAGTGTACAGTGGGAAATGTTTTCAAAGCTTACAGTATAAGTATGGAACGTGCTGCCACAGAAGTGGTAGATGTAGGTTCAATTGAAATAGCAATCAGATGTTTCAATGGATATATGGATGAGAGGGTTGGACTATGGACCAGAGCAGGCAGATGGGTTTAGGAAGAAGAATAAGTCAGCATGGACTAGATGGGCTGAAGGCCCTGTATGTATTGTAGTGCATTATGTCTCTATGACACCTGAACTCCAGCTCTTGACTCTGTAGTCAATTCCTCACCACTCACAACACTGTCTGTATGCTCAGTTCTTGAGCATTTCTTGGTTCAGATCTCCACTTAACGCAGTGTTCTGACTAATAATTCATCCCTGAAGATTACCGGATTCCTGTTGAAGCATTGCACGGTACCTTGACTTCCACAACTTTTCATTTATGACCTCTCAGAGCCAACTCCACTGATAGATTTATGTGCTGTTTTCCTTTGCACTCTCCAGAACGGATTCTGTAGTTTCTCGTGCCCTGCAGCTTCCATATTACTGAATTTTTAAGCCAGTATAAGGGGGTTTCGTCTCTTATGTTACTGCATAGGCTAATTAAAATGGCTTCTTTGTTATGTTAAATGCTGAGAAAGTCCTCCTGCTAGCAGTTTGTTGAATTACGTTACTGATAAGAAGATGTTATGAACCAATTGGGATAGTTGTCATGTTTTTGGTGTATTTGTAAGATATTGGATGCACGACGTTTTGTGGGAGAAGGCGGGAGAGAGAGACAAAGGATGGACCAGGTGCTGTGATATCCGCTAACGGGGTCGGACCCCGAGGAGGGCGTTCAGCGAGGAGACGGAGAGAACTCATGTGGAGCATCTGGTCGACCACCGTTGTTGGTTCCAGGCGGCCGGTCGAGGTGGTCCGAGGGGTCGCAAGGTGAAGAAGAAGGGTCCTGAGCTCCAACTGTTTGTGCACGAAGAGATTGAACTTTGATAAGTGTGGTGCCTTTTATTTTCCTTCTATATTTTATTGTCTATTAATTATATAGTTCCAGTAATATCTATAAACTGTAAATCATTTAATCGTATCTGGTGTATTGTCTGTTATTTAGGCGGGGTGGGGTACATCACACAGCATCCACACAAACTAATCACCCAGTTTGGTGGGGCCGAGGGCTGTTTCCCTAGACGACAGCGAGCCGAGCAACCCTGACGGTGGCCAGGGGGGCTACACCAGGTTCTCATAACCAAACTAGTTTTTGGTGTGTAATGTTGTGACATATTAACAGACAATTGTGAGAGCTCATCAGTTTCCAGAACATTATGTCTGCAAGCTCTCTGGAGGTGGAGAATGCTAGATGAGACACAGCTTGGTTTCAATCACTACTCTGCTTTACTCCATCAAAAGGTGAATGCAGAGAGCAATAATAACAAACAAATTATTTTGATTAGTTGATAAAAATACATGTTACAAGTAAATATGATGTTATTGCTGTTTGACAGATTATCATATTTAATGGGCACAGAGATTATGATGAGTGTTACCCACTCACCTCTTCAGTTTAACACAGACTGCAAGTTAAATTCACACTGCATGGTCATTATAGTAAAGCATATGCTTTCAGTGAGCTCTTATCCACTAATGAAGTCCTTTGCAGAGTGTTCAGACTGATTCACAGGAGATACAAGAAGCTCAACAAGGTAGTTTAGCTTATTCAAGGGCTCTTCACAGAGTGCTTCTGGAATTTTCACTGCATTATTTTTACTGCCCGGAGAGCATTTGTCAAAAAACAATCTTTAAAGGGTGACAGCCTTATATCACTAATTATTGTTCATAATCATTATCTTTGCTAAGCAGAATCAGAATCAGATTTATTATCACCAGCTTATGTCATGAAATTTGTTATTATGCGGCAACAGTACAGTTGAAAACATAATAATAAAGAAAATAATATATATATCATAATATATATTAAACAGGTATACCTATATTTGAATTAATTAACTAGCGCAAAAAAAGAACAAAAGAAGATTTAACAAAATAATGAGGTAGAGTACATTCAGAAATGTGATGGTGGAGGGGAAGAGGCCGTTCCTAAGATGTTGAGTGTGTGTCTTCAGGCTCCTGTACCTCTTTGAGGGTAGCAATAAGAAGAGGACATGCCCTAGGTGGTCCTTAGTGATTGACGCCACATTGCTGAGGAATTGCCTTTTGAAGATGTTCTCGATGCTGGGGAGGCTGGTGCCCATAATAGTGCTGGCTAAGTCTGCAACTTTCTGCAGTTTTTCTGATCCTTTGTAGTGGCTGCTCCATCCCAGATGGTGATGCATCCAGTTAGAATGCTCTCCACAGTACATCTATAGAAATAAGTGAGAGTCTTTGGTTAATACAAAGTGTCTTCTGTGATGGGGTCCTGAATTACCCCTATGAACTGTGCTCGATCACCCCTATGAACTGTGCTTTTGAAAAGAAAGAGAGAGAGTTATTTAACATCGACATCTTGTTTTTAAGAGAGAGAGAAGCAAAGACTGCTCATGGTATGTTTACATTTCTACAAGGACACTGCCTGCTTGGAAGTTCTTACAGAAAGAGAAGGGAGGAGCTGTTTGAGTAACAGTTGGTATTCAGCACAGTGAGATAAATAGAAGGTCAGATGATAGACCGAGCCACATGGTTTTAGTCACTGAATGAACTTTGTTGTGCCCACAGAAAAAGTGGATTTTGGAGGATCGATCAGGCGGATCGATCAGTGGCTCTTGTAGTGTGAAAAGGGAGTGACCGGTGGGGAGTTGTTTGTGTGTCCAACCCTCACCTGGGTTGATAATTCCATCACAGAAGAATGGTCCCCTTTGTTGTGGTCACAGTTGGTGACTTCTAAAGGATTTTGGAGGACAATGGGAAGATCGATGGTGTCAGCTCACCTGAAGACTCAAATCTCTCCCTCTCTCTCTCTCCATCACTACTCAACTCAATACCACGAACTGAACTGAACTTTACTCATCATCATAAGACTGTATCTGTTTACCCCTATACTCGAAGAAGCTTGGTTTTCATATATTTCCACACTTACTTATATATAATCATTGCTAACCTGTTTGATATATCTCCATTTATATTACTGTATTGCATAGTTACTAATAAATAATATTAGCTAATAGCAATACTGGACTTTAAGGTGTTTTCCATTTCTGCTGGTTCTTTAACCTGTCATGGGGTACATGACAAAATTGGGGCCTGCATCTATGATATGAACAAATTGGTTGGGAGGCTTGTTTGAATTAATTGGGGAAAATCCCTTCTGATTTGCTTGTGTGGAATGTCAGCAGAAATGGAGTTTGGAGTTAGTAAGTTTGTGGCAGAACCAATCCCTGAGGCATTGGATGATGCTAAGAGGGGTGTGCTGTTGGGAATGCTCACAAGTTAAAAGTTAAGGTGGCCACTAGAATGAGGAAGGTGTTAATACAGGCGTTAATAACACAACATTATATATCCAAAGGAACGTTTGAAGAGGATGTGCGGGATATGTTTGTTGGAAGGAAACCTCCTGAGGCTGAGGTTCAGTTGAAATTGAAATTGAAATTGAAATTAAAACAGCTCAAAGCTGATGAAGCAGAAAAGCAGAAGGTTCATAAGGCTAGAGAGGCAGACAAACAGAGAGAAGAGGCAGAAAGACAGAGACAGTTCGAGAGGGAGATATGGCAGCTGAGAGGTCTAGTGTTGGGCCCTGATGATTTTTACAGCTTAGAAGGGCTTGTGTTGTTTGATGAATTTAAATGTTGTGTCCCCTATGATATAGGGGCATACCCAGATGAAGATGATGCCACCACCCTGCGGGAGTCTGCTAAGAAAGCAGACAAAGTTGTTTTAACCCACAAGGTTGAGATTACTGCAGATGACTGTTACCCAGAGATTAGCTGGGAGGTTCGGGTTGACCTTGAATTTGAAACAGAGACAAGTGATGAAAGCCCAGAAGAGGCAGCTGTCCCGATTGCCTGTGTTCAGGTTGTTGAAGTACCTGTAGATTCACAGGGTACTGAACCTTGTGTTGAATCTCAGTTAAGGTTGGAGGTGCCTGACTTGGTTGGAAAGAAATGCAGTTATTTGTGTCAGATGGTTTTGGTTCAGTGAATGAGGGGTTAACCTTGGTACCAGTGGAAATTGAGAACTCTCAGGTCTCTTGTGTTAGACAGTGTTCCAAAAGTTAGTGATGAGATAAAAATGGCTGAGGTAAGTGTTACTGAAAATAATGGGAAAAGTGATGTTCCTGAACTTTTGAATAAAGTACTGGGGAAGGTTGGATTGGTTGTGCGACCTTTGACCCTGTTTGCAGCACAAAGGCCTGTTGAGGTAGCATGTCCCCCTCTGTTGAATTTTGCTTTGACATTTGGAGGTAAACACCTTCAAGGTTATGATGTTATTCATGATGATGTTGTTCAAGTTTGGGGCGTGGAGAGACTAAACTTGAAGTGTTGTTGTTACCAGGAGGGACTAATGGTAGTTGTTGTAATGGAGACAAGTTGAAATAAAGGTCGTAGAAATCAGATAAATGGATTGTTTGGCCTCTTCCACAATGTACACATGGTTTTTATAAGTCAGGTGATGGTTCTAAGTTTAGTAAACAATGTAGGGAGGTTACCACTTCTCCAAGGTAAGGGTGATTTAACAATTCAACTAATGAGCAAAGCTGTTGCTAATGAACTACACAGAAAGACTGATGTGCATCCCACATGCTCAGTTACTCGAAGCATGTTTAGGAAGTCTGCTGAGGCCCATGATAGCAAAACCAGAGGTTTAAAGTACTTCTCTACCTTCCATGTTACAACAGGATTTGGAGAGTAAGGTGTATGAGAAAGGTTTGTCCTTATTGAGGAGGGAATTTATTGAGGAACAGAATAAAGATTCTGAAATGGTGGCTTTAAAGGAGATAGCTCTCACAGAAGAGGAGGGTCAGAGAGAGTCAGTAGGATATTATCTTAAAGATAGGGTGTTGTTGAGGAAGTGGAGACCAGCCACTGTGCCTGCAAGTAAGGATTGGGCTATTGTGCATCAAGTAGTGGTTCTGAAAGTTTGCAGGGCTAAATTTAAACATGGCTTACGGTATGCCTTTAGGTGAACATTTTGGAGTGAGAAAGACAGTGAACTGAATTATGAAGGAATTCTACTGGCCTAAATTAAGAGAGGATGTTGTGAATTTTATCAGGATTTGCCATACCTGCTGGGTTGAGGGGAAACTTAATCAGGTTATTCAAGTAACACTACTTAAACCGATACCTGCTTTTGGTGTACCTATTTCTAGGGTCATTATGGATTGTGTAAAGACTGCAGCTGGTCATCAGTATCTGTTAACAATTATGTGCACTGTGTCTAGGTTCCCTGAAGCTGTGCCTCTTGGAAACATCAAGGCCAAGACTGTGGTAAAAGCATTCAGTAAGTTTTTCATACTGATAGGTCTGCCCAAAGAAATTCAATTTGACCAAGGTAGTAACTTTACTTCAAGAACATTCCAGGGGATAGTTGAAGAACTGGAAGCTAAGTACATTATATCATCTGCATATTGCACAGAGTCCAAGGGAGCCTTAGAATGGTTCAACTCCACTCTTAAGACCATGATTAAAACATATTGTGTGAAAAATTGGAATGACTGGGATGAGGGGGTTCCCATACCCTTATTTGCAGTTGGAGATACGATTCCAAAATCATTGGAGGGTAGTCTGTTTGAACCTGTGTTTGCTCACAGGCCAAAAGGACCTTTGACCCTATTCAGAGAACTGTGGTCTGATTTGGAAATATGGGTCAATGTGCGGGAAAGATTTAATAAGGTTTGTGACCTTGCAAAGGAAAGTTTGCTGAATGTTGAAATTAAAATAAAACACTTGTTTGATAAGGTGGCACCTGCAGGTACTGTTATAAAAACAAATGGAGTCGTGGAGGCTGAAAATGAGATGAAAAATCGTTTTAACCCACTGAATCTAGTATCAACAAGATTTAAGAATTCCATTGTTTTGAAAAATATTACTGAGAGGGTCCATCAGTTGGAACCTACACTGCAAAAACAAGTGAAGGAATTAATTAGCAAGCATAAAGATTTATTCCCTGACATTCTAAGACGGTGTACAGCAGAAGAGCATGGCGTTATTTTAAATTCAGCCCTGCCCATCAGAGAGCATCCTTACAGAATGAATTTAGAGGAAGGTGAAATGGTTGAACAAGAAATTGGAAACAAAAAGGAACAAGGAAAGAGAGTAGATAACTGCATTGATAGAGTAGGAAAGGCTAAGTACCTCACAAAAATTGATTTGTTAGAAGGATATTGGGGTGTTCCTTTAATAGAGAGGACTAAAGAGATATCAGCTTTTGTGACACCGTATGGACTGTATGAGTACAATGTTTTACTCTTTGGGATTAAAAATGCTCCAGTGACATTTCAAAGAAAGATCAATTCTGTGATTAGAGGTTTAGAAAACATAGGGGCTTATATCGATGATTTAGTAGGCTGGTATGACACGTGGGAAGAGCGTATTGCGGCTGTGGGGACAACTGTTTAAAAGGCTTTCCAAGGCCTGTCTTACTGTGAACCTCAATAAGAGTGAATTTAGTCATGCTACTGTTATTTATCTTGGTTATGTAGTAGGCCAGGGCCAACTGGCTCCTGTACAGGCCAAGGTTCAAGCTATTGCTGAGGTTCCTATTTTGACCAGTAAGAAAGCTTTAAGTAGATTTTTGGGAATGGTTGGGTATTATCGTAAGTTTTGTAAGAACTTTGCTGACATCACTCTCCCCCTAACAAAACTTCTAAGGAAGAGTGAAAGATTTATATGGAGTGATTTTTGCCAGGAGGCATTTGAACACCTGAAAACCATCCTGTGTTATCATCCTGTGCCCAAGGCACCTGATTTTTCCAAGCCATTTTCTATAGCAACAGATGCTAGTGATGAAGCTGCTGGGGCAGTACTGTTACAGAAGAGAATTGATGACATTTAACACCCAGTAGCCTATTCCTCAAAGAAATTTAATGTGCACCTGAAAAAATATTCCACTGTTGAAAAGGAATTGCTAGCACTTATTCTGCCTTTACAACATTTTGAAGTTTGTGTTTGTCCTGCCCAGGGACCACTTGTGGTTTACACGGATCACAATCCGTTGGTGTTTCTAACTAAGATGAAGGATAAGAATAGAAGGTTATTAAATTAGAGTCTGATACTGCAAGAATATGACTTGACAATCAAACATGTGAAAGGTACTGACAATATTGTAGCTGATTGTTTATCCAGATGTTAAGTTAGAAATTGTACCTGTTTTTGCTCTGTCATCTGATGATTATATATGTATTGTCTCAAACTCTGAAATTTCCAGTTAAACAAAAGTTTTGCCTTGTCAAAAATTTTTTTTGAAGGAAGGGGGTGTGACAGGGTCCCGAAATACGCCTATGAACTGTGCTTTTGAAAAGAGAGAGGGAGAGTTATTTAACACTGACATCTTGATTTTAAGAAAGAGAGAGGCGAAGACTGCTCACAGTATGTTTACATTTCTACAAGGATGCTGACTGCTTGGAAGTTCTTACAGACAGAGAAGGGAGGAGCTGTTTGAGTAACAGTTGGTATTCAGCACAGTGAGATAAATAGAAGGTCAGCTAATAGACCTACAGACGCATGGTTTTGGACACTGAATGAGCTTTGTTGTGCCCACAGAAAAAGTGGGTTTTGGAGGATCGATCAGGTGGATCGATCAGTGGCTCTCGCAGTGTGAAAAGGGAGTGACCGGTGGGGAGTTGTTTGTGTTTCCAACCCTCACCTGGGTTGATAACTCCATCACAGAAGAACGGTCACCTTTGTTGTGGTCACAGTTGGTGACTTATAAAGGATTTCGGAGGACAGCAGGAAGATTGATGGCGTCAGCTCACCTGAAGACTCAGATCTCTCCCTCTCTCTCTCTCCATCACTGCTCACTTAACACCACGAACTGAACTGAACTTTACTCATCGTAAGACTGTATCTATTTACCCCCTATACTCGAAGAGGCTTGGTTTACATATCTTTCCACACTTACTTATATATAATCATTGCTAACCTATTTGATATGTCTGCATTTATATTACTGTATTGCATAGTTACTAATAAATAATCTAGGAGGAGGGAGGAGAAGATGGCGTCACGACGCAGCACACGCGACCATTCCGAATGAGTATTGATATGTGTAACTAGGGGGCCGTGCATCAATCCAGATTTGATGGAGACAGCCGTGAAAGCACAGGGGAACATCTGCAGTAACTTCTGAAATGCCTGCTTCGCTGCCGCTGCTACTGTGCGATCGAGAATCTCCGGAGACGTAGGCCCCAAATCCTCGGCTTTGCGTATCGCCTGTTTCCGGGGTCGGGGTCAAAACGCTTGGCAGAGATGGTGCTCGGTGCTCCGTGTTGAATAGGTGGTCAGAGGCTCAGAGTTTTTCGGACAGACTCGGAGTCAGACTGTGGTCAGATGCTTCCGGGATGCTGCATCGGCAAGTTGGTGGCGCTGGAGGTCTACCGTCTGCGTGAGATGATGGGACTTTCGGGAGACTCTGAGACTTCTACTGTGCCATGGTCTGTTCTTATCAAATTACGGTACTGCTTTGCACTGTTGTAACTATATGTTATAATTATGTGGTTTTTGTTAGTTTTTAAGTCGGTTTGACATGTGTTTTCGTGATATCATTCTGGAAAAACATTTTTATCATTTCTTAATGCATGCATTACTAAATGACAATAAAAGGGGACTGCGTGTCCTCATAATCATAATCATAATCATAAAAATCATAATACTGGACTCCTAGGTGTTTTCCATTTCTGCTGGTTCTTTAACTCATCACAAGGTACGTGACACTTCAAACTCCAAATGAAATATAACTACTTTTCTGCCTTCTCTGTAACTACAAAAATACGTTGATGAGGGAGAAACCTTAGCACAGAGAAACTTGAAACTATTCATCCTTTCCACTACAGATCTCTCAATGAGGGGTGGTGAGTGTTCTGGTCCGCTTCCTGAAGTCCACAATCAATTCCTTATCTTACTGACATTCAGTGCAAGATTGTTTTTCCAAGATCACTCAACCAGCTGATGTATTTCACTCCTCTACGCCTTCTCACCACCATTTGAAATTCTGCCAACAATAGTGTCATTGGCAAAATTATAGATGGCATTGAGCTGTGCCTAGCCACACAGTTGTGGGTGTACATCGAGTAGAACAGTGGGCTACGCAGTATCCTTGAGGAGTGCCAGTGCTGATTGTTAGAGAGGAGGAAATGTTATTTCCGATCTGTATTGACTGTAGTCTTCTGATGAGGAAGCCAAGGATCCAGTTGCAGAGGGAGGTACAGAGACCCAGGTTTTGGAACTTGTTGATTAGTACTGAGGATAAACTGGCATTGAACAAACAGCAGCCTGACGTAGGTATTACTATTGTCCAGGTGATCCATGTGGAGAGAGAGTGAGATTGCATCTGCTGTAGACCTACTGTGGTGACAGGTGAATTGCAGCAGGTCCAGGTCCTTACTTAGGCAGGAGTTGATTCTGGCATGACCAGTCTGTCAAAGCACTTCATCACAGTAGGTGTGAGTGTGACTGGGTGATAGTCATTGAGGTAGCTCACTCTGCTGTTCTTCGGCACTGGTATCATTGTCACCCTTTTGAAGCAGGTTGTAACCTCTGTAACCTTTGTAGCAGTGAGAGATTGAAGATGCCCTTGAACACACCCACCAGTTTGCTAGCACAAGTTTTCAGTGCCCTATCAGGTACACCATTAGGATCTGGCACCTTGCAAACGTTCACCCTCTTGAAAGATGTTCTGACATCAGCCTCTGTGAGAGAGATCACAGGTTTCCTTTTTCTTTAAAAAAAGAACACAAAGTGATTTAATATATTTGCATAATTTACGAATGTAACCAGGTTACCCATGATGACTCTCATTGCAATTCTCACAATTGTGTTTGTGCTATTTTTGTTGACCTGCAGATTCACCAGATGTTTTTGGAGATGTACTTGGTGACATTAGATTCATTGTTATTGTCTCATCTGGGGTTTCAGGAGAGTATTATACGTTGATTGTTCTTGGACAATTTTGTAGTTTACTTCAGGAACATCTTTGATCCCACAGGTTTTGGTAAGCTCTCTGATATTATCCTCAGTGATCAAATGACGTGCATGGAATTTTCTGAATTTCATGCTAATAAGATGGGTACCAGAGCTCCAGGTCAGAAAAAGGAGGGAATGAGAGAAAAGTAACCATTGGGACAGGCAGGAGCAAGGTATTAGACATAATGCGCTAGACAAATTGAAGGGAGTTTATTTTAATGCTAGGAGTATTAAGAGTAAAGGTGATGAACTGAGAGCATGGTTCAGTACATAGAACTACAATGTTCTGGCCAATACAGGGACTTAGTTAAGAGAGTGGCAGGACTGGATGCTTCATGTTCTAGGTTTTTGATGTTTTAGAAAAAATAGAGAAGGTGATAAAGGGGGAGGATGGTGGGAGTTATATTATTATAGCTAAGATATTATATTTACAATATCACAGCTGCACTCAGGAGTGACATAATGGAAGGCTCATCTACTACATCTGTAATGGTAAAACTCAAACATAATACTGGTGCATAACTGTTGAAATCGAATGACAGACACCTCAGTAACCACCAATACATTGAAGAACGGATAAGCATTACTGAAAGGTGTGAAAACCACCTGATTGACTTTAACTCTCCAATATAGATGTGAACTTCCTTCGTGCATAAAGTTTCAACACAGTAGAATTTGCATGTTGAATTCAGGCCGGTTGCTTAAAAGGTATATAGATAGTTAACAAGATAAGGGGGCATACTAGACCTAATATTGGGAAATGAGCCTGCCAGTTTACAGACACTTCAGTGGGAGAACAGTTAAGAAACCGTGACCACAACTCCATAAGTTTTAAGAACGCTATATGTAGCCTGGGGAAAAATACACACACAGAACAGCAAATACTTTTTCAGATTTTAAATTCCTTTATGCTCTAGATGTTTTATTGCAGAAAGAGGGTATCAAAATAACAAAGACAAAACAAATTTTTAAAAAACAGTTCCCGCTATTACAATCTCAGTTATTCCAAACTTTAGACCACTCCCTTGTTACATATGCAGTATGAATATAACTAAAACAAAATATACAAAACTAATACGGCAGAGGCAATTCTAAAAAAAACAGTACAAACATTAGAATCCCACCAGCCCTGTACCTCATACACAACATCGAAAATATGAATAAATACATCTGATCTTAACTAAGAGATATACTCACATTTGGCACACACACGCTTAACTTCCAAACAAATACAGGCTAGACTTTGAAATTAGTTCTCCTTGCTCACACTACGTGAACAGAGATTAATTAACACATTCACATTACTCCATTACGTTCACATTTGGTCATGAAACAGTAAAGAAAGACAAATAAACTTTTACAATATACTGCCTTGTAGCTGAATTACTGAAAAAACTAACCTAGTAGGCCAATTAAGGAACTTTGCAGAAACACAATCCAATGCTGATCAATTTACTCACAAAAATCTAGAGCATCCACGTGTAAACCACATCAGATTATTGATATTATAGATTTACAAACAAGTATAAACAAATTTGCCTGGATGTTATCAAATACTTTTCACCTTTCCTCACCAAACCTGGGAAAAGCATTCGAACCTTGTCCTTTCTGGAACATGGCAACTCTTCGTTCTACTCCGCACATAAAAAATAGCGTCACCATTTTCTCTTAAAGGCACAGGCAGCTATTTTAGCATGACCAAGATGAATATACAAGTGCACTTTAACAATAAAAAATGATATTCAACAGTCACCTGGTTACATTCTCCCCTGCATACCAGTAAGCATCCTCAATTACTCACTCACTGCAAAAGTACTTTTAACCTCTTTAACTGCTTCTCTGAATAGAACTGATCTTCGACTAGACAGTATCTGTGACACTGCTGCAGGACTTATGGAGACCACATCTAGGACTGACCTTGGTTCGTGATGTGGGTTAGGGTGCTGTCCAGCATTTACTCTTTTACTCCTGCGGAGTGCTGCAACAGGAAGACTACCAACACCTGACCCTGTATCAGCTGCCACAGGTGCAATGGTCTCAGTTCCAGAAGTTTTACTGTCAAGCCTAGGGTCGAGATTATGTACACCCTGTTCTGACATATATTCTCCCAACATCACTCCATTCTCTGAATCCTCAGAATTGGATTCATGTCCCGGGGAGGGCAAGCCTGAATTACAGGAGTTTGCAGTCTCCTTTGAGGAAGTGGGGTGGGAACATTCTCACAGGGCCTGATGCCCACCTTGTTCACCCTCTTGATAGGCCCTCCCTGCAAAGGTTCCACGGGGTATGTGTTGTCTAGCACCTCTACCACCTTCTAGACAGTTGATTTCCAAGCATCCTGGATCTTATCACAACCTAATGGTCTGTTCCGAAGGAAAACCAGTGCCCTTACGTGAATCTTAGGACAACGAATTTTATCCTCCTGTTCTGCAGCCTACTGTTCAGAGTATTCTTTTGCTCTGGCATGAGCATCACTCAGTCCTTCCTTGTGTATGGCTAACCAGTCATATTTCCTGTCTACTGATTGTTCTCGCCCCAGCAGAGCATCCACTAGGTCATAAGGGGAATATCTGGTGGTTGTGTGAGGCATCACATTGTACGCATACACTAACTCGGGTAGGTGCTTTGGCCACCTGCGTTTCTTTTCCGGAGGCAACGTATGCAACAAATCATGCTTCGTCCTGTTGAAATGCTCACACTGAGCATTGCCAGTAGGATGATGGGGTGTAGTATGACTTTTCTTTACCCCGTACAGTTTGCAAAGCTCAGTTATGACCTCACTTTCAAAGTTACAGCCCTGGTCAGAATGCAGCCTTACAGGAACACTGTACTTTGTAAACCATTCTCTCGAGAGCACCTTTGCTGTGGTATCCAACTTCTGATCCCGAGTTGGGAATGCTTGGGTGTATTTTGCAATAACGTCTGTGACTACTCAGACATTCTCACGTCCAGCAGTTGCCAGCTCAAGTACAGTGAAATCTACAGTGAGAACTTCGAGCAGCCTAGAAGCAAGAAATGATTTCATGGGGGGACGGATCTTAGGGTGTGGCACTTTAGTTAAAACACAATGCGGACAATTTTTGACCCACTGTGCCACATCCTCATGCATGTCCACCCAAAAACATTGGCTTCTCAACAAGTGCAGAGTGTGCTTGATGCCTTGATGGCCCGTAGAGTCATGTACATACCCTAACACTTTACTCCTCAAGCTGGTAGGTAGCAGAAACTGATAACACTCCCCATGCTTCTCATCCCCAGCTACACGATACAGTAACCCCTTACACTCCCTGATCCTGTCCCAATGCTTTAACAGAGACAAAACCAGTTTAGGCAGAGCTCTACATCTGAAGACGCTTAACACAGGGCCTTGCTGTTGAAGAGTGGAAAGCGGCCAGAGCGTGAGTGGGCCAGTGAAGGAGTGGAGCTTTGAGGCTTTGACTCGAGAGATTCTGGCAGTTTTGGCAGTTGGACTGTGCAGTCAAGTCAATCAAGATTTGAATAGATCAGCAGAAAGCCATTGATTAGACAATCAAGATTTGAATAGCTCAGACTCAGCAGAGAGCAGCTGATTGGGCAATCGAGGTCAGGTGACCAAGCATTTTGAAAAGCTCAAACAGATAAATAGAGGGATAGCTCAAGCGAAGCGGCCAGTGGAAAGTGGCCGTGCATGAGTGGGCCAGTGAAGGAGTGGAGCTTTGAGGTTTTGACTCGAGAGGCTTCGATGAGAAGAGGCGGAGGACAAGCTTGCTCGCAGTTAGTCTTTACAATGCCTCCTGAGACGGTGATCTGCCTCTCATGTGAGATGTAGCAGTCTTGGGGGAACGCCCCTCTCCCGCAGAATCACATCTGCCAGAAGTGCATGTGGCTGGGCGATCTGGAAGACCGTGTAAGGAATCTGGAGTAGCAGCTGGATGATCTTCGACTCGTAAGGGTGAATGAGGCAGACATAGATGAGAGCTACAGGGAGGTAGTCACACCTAGGCTGTCAGAAGCAGGTCGTTGAGTGACAGTCAGAGGGAGGAAAGCAAAGGTGAGCAGACAGGTAGTGCAGAGCACCCCTGTAGCCATTCCCCTGAATAATAAGTTTACCGTCCTGGATACTGTTGGCGGGGACGACCGACCAGGTATGAGCCATGGTGGCAGGGCCTCTGGCACTGAGTCTGACCCGGTAGCGTAGAAGGGTGGGACAGAGAAGAGGAGAGCTGTCGTCATTGGAGACTCTATAGTCAGGGGAGCAGACAGGAGATATTGTGGACGTGAGAAGGACACCCGCATGGTTTGTTGCCTCCCGGGTGCCAGGGTCCGAAATGTCTCTGACCAGGTGCACGACATCCTGGTACGAGAGGGAAAGCAACCAGAAGTCGTGATACATGTAGGGACCAAGGACATAGGCAGGAAGAGAGATGAGGTCCTGAAGTGTGAGTTTCGGGAACTAGGCAGAAGGCAGAAGAACAGGATCTCAGGGGTGGCGTTCTCAGGATTGCTGCCAGTGCTACATGACAGTGATGATAAGAATTGGAGGAGATGGCAGTTGAATGCGTGGCTGAGGAGTTGGTGCAGGTAGCAGGGTTTTAGATTTCTGGATCATTGGGATCTCTTCTGGGGAAGGTGGGACCTGTACAGATTGGATGGGTTGCACCTGAACTCGAGGGGGAGCAATATCCTTGCAGGTAGGTTTGCTAGTATGGTTCGGGAGGGTTTAAACTAATTTGCAAGGGGGATGAGACCCAGATCGATAGAGTAGTGAAGGAAGTGCATGGAGTAAAGCCAGATCTAACATATAGAGAGGCTTTGAGGAAAGAGAAGCAGAATAAACGGTGTAAAGACAGTAAGGTAGAAGGGCTGAAATGTGTGTACCTCAATGCAAGAAGCATCAGAAACAAACATGTAGTGGCCATTACAGAGACTTGGCTGGCACCAGGGCAGGAATGGGTTCTCAATATTCCTGGATTTCAGTGCTTTAAAAGGGATAGAGAGTGTGGAAAAAGGGGAGGAGGGATAGCATTACTGGTCAGGGATACTATTACAGCTACAGAAAGGGTGGGTAACATAGCAGGATCCTCTTTTGAGTCAGTATGGGTAGAGGTCAGGAACTGGAAGGGAGAAGTTACTCTATTGGGAGTATTCTATAGGCTCCCTGGTAGCAGCAGAGATACCGAGGAGCAGATTAGGAGTCAGATTTTGGAAAGGTGCAAAAATAACAGGGTTGTTATCATGGGTGACCTTAAATTCCCTAATATTGATTGGCACCTGATTAATTCCAAGGGTTTTGATGGGGCAGTTTGTTAAGTGTGTCCAGGACGGATTACTGTCACAGTATGTTGACAGGCCAACTAGGGGGAATGACATACTAGATCTAGTATTAAGTAATGAAGCGGGTCAGGTCACAGATCTCTCAGTGGGTGAGCATCTGGGGGACAGTGACCACCGCTCCCTGGCCTTTAGCATTATAATGGAAAAGGATAGAATCAGAGAGGACAGGAGAATTTTCATTTGGGGAAGGGCAAATTATGAGGCTATAAGGCTAGAACTTGCAGTTGTGAATTGGGATGATGTTTTTGCAGGGAAATGTACTATGGACATGTGGTCGATGTTTAGAGATTTCTTGCAGGATGTTAGGGATAAATTTGTCCCAGTGAAGAAGATAAAGAATGGTAGGGTGATGGAAACATGGGTGACAAGTGAGGTGGAAAATCTAGTCAGGTGGGAGAAGGCAGCATACATGAGGTTTAGGAAGCAAGGATCAGATGGGTCTATTGAGGAATAAAGGGTAGCAAGAAAGGAGCTTAAGAAGGGGCTGAGAAGAGCAAGAAGGGGGCATGAGAAGGCCTTGGTGAGTAGGGCAAAGGAAAACCCCAAGGCATTCTTCAATTATGTGAAGAAAAAAAGGATGACAGGAGTGAAGGTAGGACCGATTAGAAATAAAAGTGGGAAGATGTGCCTAGAGGCTGTGGAAGTGAGTGAGGTCCTCAGTGAATACTTCTCTTCGGTATTCACCAATGAGAGGGAACTTGATGATGGTGAGGACAATATTTGTGAGGTTGATGTTGTGGAGCATGTTGATATTAAGGGAGAGGAGGTGTTGGAGTTGTTAAAATACATTAGGATGGATAAGTCCCCGGGGCCTGATGGAATATTCCCCAGGCTGCTCCATGAGGTGAGGGAAGAGATTGCTGAGCCTCTGGCTAGGATCTTTATGTCCTCGTTGTCCACGGGAATGGTACCGGAGGATTGGAAGGAGGCGGATATTGTCCCCTTGTTCAAAAAAGGTGGTAGGGATAGTCCGGGTAATTATAGACCAGTGAGCCTTACGTCTGTGGTAGGAAAGCTATTGGAAAAGATTCGTAGAGATAGGATCTCTGGGCATTTAGAGAATCATGGTCTGATCACGGACAGTCAGCCTGGCTTTGTGAAGGGCAGATCGTGTCTAACAAGCCTGATAGAGTTCTTTGAGGCATATAGATGAGGGTTGTGCAGTGGATGCGATCTATATGGATTTTAGTAAGGCATTTGACAAGGTTCCACACGGTAGGCTTATTCAGAAAGTCAGAAGGCATGGGATCCAGGGAAGTTTGGCCAGGTGGATTCAGAATTGGTTTGCCTGCAGAAGGCAGATTGGAGGATGATGACTACTGGTGTCCCACAAGGATCTGTTCTGTGACCTCTACTTTTCGTGATTTTTATTAACGACCTGGATGTGGGGGTAGAAGGATGGGTTGGCAAGTTTGCAGACGACACAAAGGTTGGTGGTGTTGTAGATAGTGTAGAGGATTGTCAAAGATTGCAGAGAGACATTGATAGGATGCAGAAATGGGCTGAGAAGTGGCAGATGGTGTTCAACCCGGAGAAGTGTGAGGTGGTACACTTCGAAAGGACAAACTCCAAGGCAGAGTGCAAAGTAAATGGCAGGATACCTGGTAGTGTGGAGGACCAGAGGGATCGGGGGGGGGGGGATACATGGCCACAGATCCCTGAAAGTTGCCTCACAGGTGGATAGGGTAGTTAAGAAAACTTATGGTGTGTTAGCTTTCATAAGTCGAGGGATAGAGTTTAAGAGTCACGATGTAATAATGCAGCTCTATAAAACTCTAGTTACACCACAATTGAAGTACTATGTCCAGTTTTGTTCGCCTCACTATAGGAAGGATGTGGAAGCATTGGAAAGGGTACAGAGGAGATTTACCAGAATGCTGCCTGGTTTAGAGAGTATGCATTATGATCAGAGATTAAGGGAGTTAGAGCTTTACTCTTTGGAGAGAAGGAGAATGAGAGGAGTCATGATAGAGGTGTACAAGATAATAAGAGGAATAGATGGGGTGGATAGCCAGCGCCTCTTCCTCAGGGCACCACTGCTCAATACAAGAGGACATGGCTTTAAGGTAAGGGGTGGGAAGTTCAAGGGGGATATTAGAGGAAGGTTTTTCACTCAGAGAGTGGTTGATGCATGGAATGCACTGCCTGAGTCACTGGTGGAGTTAGATACACTAGTGAAGTTTAAGAGACTATTAGACAGGTATGTGGAGGAATTTATGGTGGGGCTTTATATAGGAGGCATGGTTTGAGGGTCAGCACAACATTGTGGGCTGAAAGGCCTGTCCTGTGCTGTACTATTCTATGTTCTATGAGTGTGTAAGTCCCCACTAGAATAAGCTGGGAAGGTCGGGGTGTTTCCTTGCATGAGATCACTTGTATCTCTAGTACCCGCTTCAAGAGCTCGAATTTGCTTAACCTTACAGTTTTTAAGACCAGCTGTACCAGTGCCAGGACAAGAGCAGTGCCACGATTGGTCAGACTAGTTTGCCACAGACCCTTCAAACTCAGCATCCTCTGAGATAGGCTCAGGCTCCCCTGCAAATGGCTGCCCAGAGGGAGCATCAGCTACAGTATGGCGGTGACCTGGATGATACTGAACATCAAAGTCATACACTGACAGCTGTGACATCCATCACTGCTCAATTGCTCCCAACTTGGCAGTTTCCAAGTGGGAGAATGGATTATTACCAGCAATTATTGTGAATTTTGAAACCCAATAAGTAACCACAAAATTTCTCTACTGTGGCCCACTTCAGTGCAAGCAACTCTAATTTCATGCGGCTATAATTCCTATCATTCTTTTCAGCATTTCTCAATCATCAGCTTACATATGCAATAACCCTCTTGGTCTCTCCCTGTTGCTGATATAAAACAGCTTCTGGTCTGTGACTGATTGCATTGGTCTCCACTATGAAAGGCTGTGTGAAATCGGCAAAGTCTAGGATAGGTGAACTGGTCAGTTTCTCTTTGAACAAGTTGAAGGCAGTTTGACATTCTTCCATCCAAGATTGTTCTAACAGCTGGTTTGCTTTACTAGGACTCCCTGCACCAAGACACAAATTCACTACATCATGCAGTGGACCTGAAATCTTCGAGAATCCCCGAATGAACCAGTTATAATAACTACAAAAGCCAAGAAATGGTCTTCAAGTCTTTGACTGTAGATGGTACTGGCTATTGCTGAACAGCCAAGAGCTTCTTGGGATCTGTGCCTATCCCCTTGGCTGATATCTGGTGTCTTAAAACTTGACCTCTGACTGCAAAAAATGACATTTTTTCCAATTTCACCTTTAGACCAGTCTCCTTGAGATGCTGAAGCACAGTGTCAAGCCTCTCCAAATGTTTCTGGAAAGTCTGCGAATACACCAGAATATTATCCAGGTACACAAGCATAATTTGGAAGACTAAATTATTCATAGTTGCCTGCATGAGCCTTTGAAAAGTCGCTGGTCTATTGCAGACCCCAAATGGCATGCAAAAGTATTCATACAGACCAAACAGCGTCGAAAGAGCAGTCTTATACCTATCACGCTCCTCTACCGCCACTTGGTGATAACCACTCGTGAGGTCTATTGTCGAGAAAAATTGCACTCCCTGCAGGGCATCAAAACTCTCATCAATACGCAGGAGCGGGAACATGTCCTTTTTAGTCTTATGATTCGGTCTCTGATAATCTACACACGAACTTATGCTGCCATCAGCTTTCCGTACCAACACTACAGGTGAGGCATACACACTATTGTTCTCCTGAATTACACCCTTCCTCAACAACTTTGAGATGTGCTCTTTCACTTCACTGTACTGACTGGACAGAATACGATGGTATAGCTATGAAATGGGCTCATCATCAATCAAATGAATCTCATGTTTGACATTGTCAGTGTACCCAAGGTTTTCATCTTCGATTGCAAAGATATCCAGGTACTTAGCCAGTAAAGCTCTTAACTGAGCCTGTTGTTCTTCACTACCCCCAATTTCGAGCTTGTCTAGAATTGACTTTAACTTGGGGTTACTACCCTCCTCCTTTACACCAACAGTCACTTGTTCAGTGCAGCTGAGATCCGCTGAAATCTTACAGCACATTGCTGATCACTATCTACGCATTCTACGTTTGACAGTATACCCAGCTGGGTCCTAGGTGAAAGCCATACATCCTCTCGAGAGAGGTTTAAAACCTGTACTAGCAATGTACGCCGAGAGTCAACAAGCATGGGAATAACTACAAGACCACCTAGTAGAGGGGTGTTAAGTGGCTCAAGTAACATCTTAGGTCAGTCCGAGCATCTCCAGTGGCCTTCCTAGCCACAATGGTAACTACAGATTCAGCAGGTATGCGCTCGGAATCTTTTCCTGACACTGACTATGGCTTTCGTTTCAGTTGTGCGCATCTGCACTTTCTGGAAAACATCTCTTCAATCAGAATCCAACTTTCCTTCTGGGGTCATGTCAAATTCAACATGGACAAGTTGTCTACATTAGCTTATAATGTTCATGCCTACAATGCACTGGACAGGTTGTTCAGTGCTAACAGGATCCCTGACGACTAGAAAGGCACAATTGGGAATCTTCATGCCCACTGCTTGAACCTCTAGCTCTAGATAACCAAGGTAAGGAACATCAAGACCGTTAGTGGCTGTTACCCTAACCCAGTGAGCAGTGGACAACATATCCTCATCCTCTCCTTCACGTGTTCTCGAAGGAACTGCTCAGTCATGGTGCTCACTTGACTACCTGTGTCTACAGACAATGGACAGAGACACCTGATACCTTGAGCTCAACATCAGGACATGTTCCGATGGCAGGTTGTAGCACATGGTTAGTGGATGGTTGTACATTACCTGAGTCTGTGAGGTTCCCCCAAACTGCCCAACTCACAACAACCTGAGGGCTGTAGGGTTCAGGCTCTACATCCTTTGCACTTTGCTTCTCTGGGCAATTCTTGACCATATGCCCTCCCGCCTGACACTTGAAACATATCGGTTGCCCATACTTTGTGAAGCCAGGCTGTAACTTAGATCTACTGCTAGTAGCACGTGCAACACCTCTCTGTACAGCAAGATCTTTGACTGCTTGAGTCAACTCACTCATGGCTTGCCTTGTTCTGTGACTGCTTTAAGGACATCATCTAGAGTGACAGACAAGATTCCTGAGCTTCTGAGGATTGAGCACTGTGCCTGGCTACTGCTACACTTGGATTTTACAGTCTTTTCATTTCCTGAGGCCTCTTCTGAAAACCATAGATGAGCTTCCTCTCGCACTTCTATCATTGAGGACTCGGGGTTGTTCCATACAAATCGGTGGAACTCTCTTCGAAGGGAAGGATCTCTGATGCCCTCCATAAATTGATCTGAGTGTCACCCTCTTATTGGCCACAGCATCAGGGGAACACTTCAGTAGCAAGTTAAGAGCTTGGGCTAAGTCATGCGAAAACTCTCTTATGTCTTCACCCTCACACTGTTTGTGACTATAGAAGCTATGCATCAGCTGGGGTGTATTACGGTTTTCACTAAAAGCTTCCCTGAGATAGGTGAACAAGTCATCAACCCGGTCTTCCTCAGTACCACTGTGCATTGGTGCTTCTTCCAGAGCTGCACCCCTGAGCAGTGACATAACAAAATCATACTGATCCTGGTCAGACTGATTTCTAGCACAAAGCGCCCGTTGGATTTTTCAATAATCAGCAGACATCCCATCTTTCTGAACATCCCCTGTAAATGGAGCAATGTGTCTTTCTGTGAGAACATATACATAGGAATTTTTGCTTAATTTAGCTATAGTTGCCATGGTTTCCTCAAGCCTACTACGTGACTCTCTAATTTGTTCATTCAAATCAGGTTCAGTTTGCTCATTCTCTGAGTGTAACATTTTGAAAACTCAAGTCTTTAAAGTCTGGAAAAAGGGTTGCTGACGCCTCTTGCAGAAAACACGATGACTTCACGGGTGCAGTTGCTCTGGATCACCGTCCAGTTCCACATCCTGGTGTCAGTCCCGACATCCCAACCCCGGCCAAGGCTCTACCACAGTCTCCATGCGATCTTTCCGTCCCACGGGAGTGGCTATTTTGTTCTTCACCACTGCCGTATAATGTATTGCATATTGTACTGCATACAAAGATCAAAAACCCTCTAAACTGGCTTGGAATTGCCCCACTCCTGGTACCAAAATTTTGTAGCCTGCAGAAAAATACACACGCAGCACAACAAATACTTTTTCAGGTCTTTAATTTCTTTATGTGTTATAGATGTTTTATTGCAAAAAGAGGGTATCAAAATAAAAACAGCAAAAAAAGTTCCCGCTACTACAGTTTAACTTTGGACTACACCCTTGTTACAGTATGCAATATGAAAATAAATAAAGAGAAAATATACAAAACCAATATGGGATTGGCAATTATTTGGCACACACGTGCTTAACTTCCAAACACATATAAGCTAGACCTTCAAATGAGATCTCCTCACTCACACTACGTGAACAGAGATTAATTAACACATTCACATTCAGTTATCGAACAATAAAGAAAGACAAATAAACTTTTACTTGTTATATACACCTGTTAGGGTGCATTCTCCAGTTACCTTATAAGGTAACCATAGACCTCAGCTAGGAGCAGGTGTCATCAGGTTGTTCCCAAACTTCACAGAGTGTTTTGACCCTTAACCACGACACTCTCCAGTTGGTGGGCCAGCAGTGGTGGCCAAATCACTGCCCATCTGCTCCTGGCTTCCAGCTTCCCTCCTTTCGCCTACTCCAAATCCAACAAGAGGCTCGTTCTGCCTCTTCCCCCATCCTACGAGCTGCTTGTTTTTTGTTCCTTTCGTCCAGGCCCAGATCTGACAACAACTGCTATGCTGATTTGGCTGGGAAACCTCTGCAGCCAATCTCCATAGGGAACAACCATGCCTGCCATCCCTTGTTTTTGCACTCCTGTACTAAGGGCTGGTACTTCAAGGCCTTTCTCTCATGGGCCTCTTCCCATCCCTCCTCCCACGGCACAGTCAACTCAACTAGAATTATTTTCTTGTCTTCATTCAACCACAGTACAATGTCCGGGTGCAGGGTTGTGAGCACCATATCCGGGAACTGCAACCTCCTTCCCACATCGACCCTCATCTCCCAGGACCTGGCCGTTAGCAGCAGATTGGGCTTTGGTTGTTTGGTTACGAAAGGCCTGGCTCCCTCTTTGATGAAGGTGATGGCCTTCCTCAGATCTGTGCCAGCTGTCCTCTTCTTGCATCTCTCTCGCTCTAGTGTGTCAGCAAGAGCCAGAAGCACCTCACCATGGCGCCACCTATACCGTCCTTGAGTTAGAGCTGTTTTACACCCAGAGAGTATATGAGCCATTGTCCCCTTTTGACCACAGAGCTTACAGTTCAGGTCCTTTCTCATCCCCCATGTGTACAGAAGTAATGGCGAAGGAAGGGTGTCATACACAGATCACAAGAGGAAGGAAATGTGGAGGGGCTCCAGTCTCCATAACTCTGCCCATGAAATCTTGCGCTTGGGCAGATTCCATTTTGTCCAGGCACCCTGGGACCCTTGTTCCACTGCCTTTGACATCCACTTCTCTTCCTCACGGATCCATACTTCTGCCTGTACCATGTCTCGCATGTTCCTTATGCTTACATTTCCCCACTGTTGGAAGTGAACTGAGCCGAGGCCTTGCCGCCCGACGCAGGGGTTGCCGATGATATCTCGCAGCTTCAGAGAACACACTGCCTCCTCCACAGCTGCGTTGGCTGCCCACTTACGCCTAGATCTGGTTGTAACGCCTGCTTGCTTTACCAAGACGTCATTGGAATCTCTCAAGCTTAATAAGGCTCTACATTTTGCCACCTTGAATTCCTCCACAACAGATGACAGGGGAAGCTGCAGTTGCCCAGAACAAATGTAGAGGCCCACTGAAGAGAAGCTTGGGGGAACTCCCAGCCATCTCCGCAGGAGCTTTTTGGTTTTCCTCTCGATGCCCTCTATGGCAGTCATGAGGAACTCATAAAGTGTGAAGAGCCAGGGAAGCCTGGGCAGAAAGCCGTATTGGTACAGCCAGGTCTTGAATTTACCGGGAAGTCCGGATTTGTCGATCTTCTTCAGCCATTCATCTGTCTGCTTCACAGCATTGGTGACATTGTCCCCATCTGTCAGTGACACATTAAACCACTTCCCCAAGCATTTTATTGGGTTATCTTCGATGGAAGAGATGCCTCATCCTGAACTTGGAGGCTAAACTTGCTAGTAACTTTGCCCTTTCTGATCACCATGCACCTGGACTTCTTGGCCTTGAAGGCCATCCTCGCCCAAGTGGCTACATTACCTGGGGTTTCCACTACCCATCTTGCTTGGACATCTGACACAGTTGTTATAGTGATGTCATCCATGAACCCTCATAGAGCCAGCTGAACATGCCCGACACCAGCGTCGGGCCGCAGGTTACACCTTCTGCTGCTGATAATAGGAGGTTCATTCCCATAATAAACAGGATGGGGAAAGATGGTGCACCCTGTTGGAATCCCCTTCTGGAGGTCCTGCCAACTAGTTGTGAGATGGGCTGATGTTAATCTGAGTTTGAATCCTCCTCGGTAGCTGGTGATCGTGTCTCGAATAGCCACTGGATGTAGTAGTGATCGAGTCCTTCTAGGATGAGGTCATGTGGAATAGGCCCATAGGCATTCACGAGGTCTAACCAGACCACTGCTAGGTCGCCTTCTTTCTGCTTGGCCTCACAGATCAAATGGCTAATCATTGAGGTGTGTTCCAGACACCCTGAAAAGCCTGGAATACCACCTTTCTGGATAGATGTGTTGATATACTGGTTCTGCGTCATGTAAGAAGTCAGCCTTCTTGGGAGCACAGAAAAGAAATTCTTACATTCCACATCCAGGAGAGAAATTGTCCTAATCTGGGCAATTGTGGAAGAAACCTCTTCCTTTGGAATAAAACATCCCTCTGCCAATTTCCAACTTGATGGAATAGTACCTTTGGCCCAGATCTCTCTCATGACCTTCCACAGCCTCCAAAGAAGTTTTGGGCATTTCTTATACACCTTATAAGGCATACCACTTGGGCCTGGGGCAGCTGATGCTTTAGATTTCCGGATGATGTCCTGGATTTCCTGCCATGTAGGCTCCTTCACATTCAGCTCAATTGATGGTTTTTCTGGTCTGCACACAGCCCGATTGGTTCCTAGTCCCTGACTAGGGGGTCGCTGTGTGCCTCCCGCAGGAACTCCTCTACCTCTGGCTTCGAGCTGGATAGTATACCAGATTTTTGTTGGCCAAGAAGAGTCCTGGTGAAGCTGAATGGATCTCTCATAAATTGCGCTTACCTTTTCTCTTTCTTCCTTCTTTGCTGTCGCAGATGTTCCGCCCTCCGGAGTTTGCACAGCTTTTCCCACAGCATACTGGTTAAGTCCTTGATACCTTCTTTTTTGGCCGGTGAGCTGGTTTTAAACCTCTTGTTGAGCGCCTTTAATTCGCCTCTCAAGCGACGAATCTCCGTTTCCCTCCTATTTGGTTGCCGTGGTAACTCCGGTTGGCTTCTCCGCTCCATTGGGCCAAATCGTTCCTTAGCTAGATTGTACGCCATGGCTGTGAGTGAGTCGATCTTTCCGTGTACTGGACCTGCTAAGGCAACTTCCAGAATGCCGTCTAGATCATCATCAAACTGCATCCAGGTGACATTGTCTGACGATCTAGGCCATTTGATCCTGTCTTTCCTTGACGAATGGATTGGGGTAGCCGAAAAGAACTCACTAGGTCTGTTGTTTGGTGCTGAGGCAACTCAAGTGCGGAGAGATCTTCAGCTCTGTGGGGTGCTTCCTGGCTGGAATTCTCCTTCGTCTCACCGGACACTAAGTCCGTGCGCTGCACTTGGGTCACCATTGATCCACATCTAGACCTGCTCTGGTGTATCTTGAGCCTTCTGATGTTTTTGCAGACCTTCCCACAATGACACCTTACTGTGGATTCCTCTCCGGTCAGTGTTGTTTGCTTTAGCTTCCTCGTCGTCGTGTTTCCTATTCTGGTCGTTGCCCGTATGACCGTCCTGTTGAGTCTCTCATCCTCCCCCGGCTCTCAGGAGACTCTGGGGGGCTATTGCTTTGTACTTGAATTGCTAAAAAGACTAACTAGTAGGCTGATTAAGGAACCTTGCAATCACACAATCCAGTGCTGATCAATTTACTCACAAAAATCTAAAGCATCCACATGTAAAACATGTCATATTACCGATATTCTAGATTTACAAACAAGTATAAAGGAATTTACATGGATATTATCAAATATTATCCACATTTCCTCACCAAAGCTGGGAAAAACATTGGAACGTCATCCTTTCTGGAACAAGGCAGCTCTTTGTTCTACTCCACCCATGAAAAATGACATCATTGTTTTCTCTTAAAGGCACAGGCAGCTATTTCAGCATGACCAAGGTGAAATCACAAGTGCACTTTAACAATAAAAAATGATTTTCAATAGTCACCTGGTTACATATAGTTAAGGATGAGCATGGACCTCATGGGAGAGTATTAAATTGGAATAGGGCAAATTATGACAGTACTAGGCAGGAAATATAGAGAATTAATCTGGAACAGCTGTTTTAGGCAAGTCTACATCGGTGTTTAAAGACCAACTGCACAGAGCACAGGACAGAGCAAAGAAGAAGCATACAAATTAGCCAGAGAAAGTGGCTCACCTGAGGACTGGGAGAAATTCAGAGTTCAGCAGAGGAGGACAAAGGGCTTAATTAGGAAGGGGAAAAAAGATTATGAGAGAAAACTGGCAGGGAACATAAAAACAGACTGTAAAAGCTTTTATAGATATGTAAAAAGGATAAGACTGGTAAAGACAAATGTAGGTCCCTTGCAGACAGAAACAGGTGAATTGATTATGGGGAGAAAGGACATGGCAGACCAATTGAATAATTACTTTGGTTCTGTCTTCACTAAGGAGGACATAAATAATCTTCCAGAAATAGTAAGGGACAGAGGGTCCAGTGAGATGGAGGAACTGAGCGAAATACATGTTAGTAGGGAAGTGGTGTTAGGTAAATTGAAGGGATTGAAGGCAGATAAATCCCCAGGGCCAGATGGTCTGCATCCTAGAGTGCTTAAGGAAGTAACCCAAGAAATAGTGGATGCATTAGTGATAATTTTTCAAAACTCGTTAGATTCTGGACTAGTTCCTGAGGATTGGAGGGTGGCTAATGTAACCCCACTTTTTAAAAAAGGAGGGAGAGAGAAACCGGGGAATTATAGACCAGTTAGCCTAACGTCGGTGGTGGGGAAACTGCTGGAGTCAGTTATCAAAGATGTGATAACAGCACATTTGGAAAGCGGTGAAATGATCGGACAAAGTCAGCATGGATTTGTGAAAGGAAAATCATGTCTGACGAATCTCATAGAATTTTTTGAGGATGTAACTAGTAGAGTGGATAGGGGAGAACCAGTGGATGTGGTATATTTGGATTTTCAAAAGGCTTTTGACAAGGTCCCACACAGGAGATTAGTGTGCAAACTTAAAGCACACGGTATTGGGGGTAAGGTATTGGTGTGGGTGGAGAATTGATTAGCAGACAGGAAGCAAAGAGTGGGAATAAACGGGACCTTTTCAGAATGGCAGGCGGTGACTAGTGGGGTACCGCAAGGCTCAGTGCTGGGACCCCAGTTGTTTACAATATATATTAATGACTTGGATGAGGGAATTAAATGCAGCATCTCCAAGTTTGCAGATGACACGAAGCTGGGTGGCAGTGTTAGCTGTGAGGAGGATGCTAAGAGGATGCAGGGTGACTTGAATAGTTTGGGTGAGTGGGCAAATTCATGGCAGATGCAATTTAATGTGGATAAATGTGAAGTTATCCACTTTGGTGGCAAAAATAGGAAAACAGATTATTATCTGAATGGTGGCCGATGAGGAAAAGGGGAGGTGCAACGAGACCTGGGTGTCATTATACACCAGTCATTGAAAGTGGGCATGCAGGTACAGCAGGCGGTGAAAAAGGCGAATGGTATGCTGGCATTTATAGCAAGAGGATTCGAGTACAGGAGCAGGGAGGTACTACTGCAGTTGTACAAGGCCTTGGTGAGACCACACCTGGAGTATTGTGTGAAGTTTTGGTCCCCTAATCTGAGGAAAGACATCCTTGCCATAGAGGGAGTACAAAGAAGGTTCACCAGATTGATTCCTGGGATGGCAGGACTTTCATATGAAGAAAGACTGGATGAACTGGGCTTGTACTCGTTGGAATTTAGAAGATTGAAGGGGGATCTGATTGAAACGTATAAGATCCTAAAGGGATTGGACAGGCTAGATGCAGGAAGATTGTTCCCGATGTTGGGGAAGTCCAGAACGAGGGGCCACAGTTTGAGGATAGAGGGGAAGCCTTTTAGGACTGAAATTAGGAAAAACTTCTTCACACAGAGAGTGGTGAATCTGTGGGATTCTTTGCCACAGGAAACAGTTGAGGCCAGTTCATTGGCTATATTTAAGAGGGAGTTAGATATGGCCCTTGTGGCTACGGGGGTCAGGGGGTATGGAGGGAAGGCTGGGGCGGGGTTTGAGTTGGATGATCAGCCATGATCATAATAAATGGCGGTGCAGGCTCGAAGGGCCGAATGGCCTACTCCTGCACCTATTTTCTATGTTTCTATGTTTCTATGTTCCAATAAGAAGTAAGGACAAGGATAGCAAGTTAAAGGAACTTTGAATATCAAGGAGGGAGATGAAAAAGGAAGCACATGCAAGGCTTAGCAAGCTAAATCAAGTTCTTTAGGATTATAAAGAAGCTACAAAAAAAGAAGGAAATTGGGAGAGCCAGGAGGGGCCATGAAAAGTCCTTGGCAAGTAGGGTTAAAGGCATTTTTTTCATACTCTACATCAAGAATAAGAAGATCATTAGGGTGCAGGTGAAAGATGTTGCTACTAAAGGTGAGCACCAGCTTACCGGTGGATCGAAAGGCAAGAAATTCAACTAAAAACATTATTAACACTTTTTCATAAGTAAATTTTGGTAAACTATCACCACAAGCAATGAAGAGACAAGTTGTGGCAAAGTGAATTTGAGGAATGAGCCCTGCTGGTGTGTTGCAAAATCCACACAGATGGAGTTGGAATGAGCGATTTGGAGAGGAGCAGTCAAGGCAGAGCAGTTTCGATGTCCATCCAACTAACCCGGGTGCAGGGTTGGATCACTCTAAGTGCTGAGCCGATTTGGAGAGATCGAGAATGGCTTCAGGCTGAACAGCGTGGTCTAGGCCCAGAGCTTTACAATGCTGGGTCCAAATACGAAGCACCATCTGCTTTTTGGACAATTTAAATGCAGGCCCAGATAGACCGGAAAGGCATGTACAAAGGCAAGAGTCAAGCCCACCTTGCTCCCTCTCCTGCGATGTTCACTCCTCCCTCCATGACAATGAGACTGTGAGACTGCCCCAGTTGCTGTGTTTCATGTCTGAGAGCTTTGCTGTGCTTTTCCCCACTAATAAGATGAACTGAGACTCAGGCTATGGGCCTACTCCAGGCTGCTCCAGGGATTCAGATCTAAGGGCTTACTTTGGTTCGCAACGCTGTGCTGGCTTATATTCTTGTTTGTTTTTCTCTTTCTCTGCGCATTGGGGATTCGTCCTTATTTTTCTAATTGGGTTTTTTCAGCCTTGTGGCTGCCTGTAAGCAGACAAATCTCAAGGTTGTATAATTTATACGTTCTTTGATTATAAATGTTCTTGAATCTTGGATTACATATATATGAGAATATATGAGTGGAGTTGGAGGATGTGGGAGAGAGTAGTTTGAATCAGTATTTACCAAAAAAAGAGATGTGAAGGGTAGGGAGGTCAATGTGGAATGTAAAGAAGGACTCTTAGATGCTAAGCCACTTAAAAAACATTAAGAACAATAAGCTCTAAGGTCAGATAGGATATACCCCAAGTTGTTGAGAGATGCAAGAGATGAGATTTCTGGAGCCATGACTAAGATCTCTGTGTCCTCTACTGCCACAGGCTATGGGTGAGTAGATAATAATTGACAATAAACTGGACTGGTCAAAGAACACTGAGGCTGTCTGCAAGAAGGGTCAGAGCCGTCTCTATTACCAGAGGAGACTGAGGTCCTTTGAAATCTGTTGGACAATGCTGAGGATGTTCTACGAGTCTGTGGTGGCCAGTGCTATCATGTTTGCTGTTGTGTGCTGGGGCAGCAGGCTGAGGGTAGCGGACACCAACAGAATCAACAACTCATTCGCAAGGCCAGTGATGTTGTAGGGATGGAACTGGACTCTCTGACGGTGGTGTCTGAAAAGAGGATGCTGTCCAAGTTGCATGCCATCTTGGACAATGTCTCCCATCCACTACATAATGTACTGGGTGGGCACAGGAGTACATTCAGCCAGAGACTCATTCCACCGAGATGCAACACTGAGCGTCATAGGAAGTCATTCCTGCCTGTGGCCATCAAACTTTACAACTCCTCCCTTGGAGGGTCAGACACCCTGAGCCAATAGGCTGGTCCTGAACTTATTTCCTGGCATAATTTACATATTACTATTTAATTATTTATGGTTTTATTACTATTTAATTATTTATGGTGCAACTGTAACGAAAACCAATTTCCCTCAGGATCAATAAAGTATAACTACGACTATGACTATGACCATTGTACCATTATTCAAGAAGGAAAATAGTCATAACCCTGGAAACTATAACTGGTGATTCTCATGTCCATTGTAGGGAAGCTACTGGATATGATAATCAACACACATCAAAGTTGCTGGTGAACGCAGCAGGCCAGGCAGCATCTATAGGAAGAGGCGCAGTCGACGTTTTGGCTTAATTAGGGACAATCAGGATGTCTTACTAACGACTGAGTTTCCGAGGAGGTGATGAATGTGACTACTGTAGCTAGAGCTGTGGCTGTTGTCTACTAAGGCATTGGACAAGGCTCCTCATGGGAGATTCATTAAGATGCATGGGATCTGTAAGGATTTGGCTGTTTGAGTTCTTGCTCAAAGAAGACGGAGCAGAATGATCAATGGGATTTAGTCCAGTCCGAGGTCTGAGGCTAGTGGTGCTCCACAGCGACCCATACTGTGACTTCTGCTGATTGTGATAAATATAAGTGTGCTGGATGACCACAGGGATGAGTTGGTTGGTAAGTTCACAGGAGATATAAGAATTGTTGGTGTTGTAGATAGTGCAGAAGATTGCCATAGGATACAGCAGGATCTAGATCAGTTGCGGGTATGGATGGTGGAATGGCAGGAGGAGATTAATCCAGCCAAGTGTGAGGTGTTACGCAATGAGAAGGAACAGTATACTGTTAATTGTACGACTTTTAACCATGTTTCTGTACATGGTCAAAGCCAATAGCTCCCTGAAAGCAACAGCACAAGTTGATACGGTGGTAAGGAAGACATACGGCATGCTTGCTTTTATTAGTTGAGGGACCGAGTTTACGAATCTGTCACAGCTTCATAGGGCTCCTTTTGGCCACATATGGAATATTGTATTCAGTTCTAGTTCCTCCATCATAGCAAGGATGGGGAAGTTTTGGAGAGAGTGCAGAAGATGTTATCAGGATGCTGCCTGGATGAGAGAGCAGGTGCTGTAAAGAGAGGTTGGTTAAACATGGGTTGTTTTCTCAGGAGCAGCAGAGGCTGAGGGGAGATCTGACAGAGGTTTATAAGATTATGAGAGGCATAGATACATAGATAGAGTCATCAGCTGGTATCTTTCTCTCACGGTCAAAACGTCTTATGCAAGAGTACATTCATTTAAGGAGAGATGGGTTAAGTTCAAAGGAGGTTTTTTACACAGAGAATTGTGTGTGCCTGGAATGCCGTGCCACAGATGATGGAGGAGGCAATAAGTTATACAAGAAGCTCTTGGATCAGCACATGACATGAATGTAAAAGAACTGAGGAATATCAAGTCAAGTCAAGTCAAGTCACTTTTTATCATCATTTCGACCAAAACTGCTGGTACAGTACATAGTAAAAACGAGACAACGTTTTTCAGGACCGTGGTGCTACATGAACAATACAAAAACTACACTGAACTACATAAAACAACACAAAAACTACACTAGACTACAGACCTACCCAGGACTGAATAAAGTGCACAAAACAGTGCAGGCATTACAATAAATAATAAACAAGACAATAGGCACAGTAGAGGGCAGTAGGTTGGTGTCAGTCTAGGCTCTGGGTATTGAGGAGTATGATGGCTTGAGGGAAGAAACTATTACATAGTCTGGTCATGAGATCCCGAATGTTTCAGTGCCTTTTGCCGGATGGCAGGAGGGAGAAGAGTTTGTAAGAGGGGTGCATGGGGTCCTTCATAATGCTGTTTGCTTTGCGGATGCAGCGTAGGGTAAATGTCTGTAATGGCGGGACAAGAGACCCCGATGATCTTCTCAGCTGACCTCACTATCCGCTGCAGGGTCTGGCGATCTGAGATGGTGCAATTTCCGAACCAGGCAATGATGCAGCTGCTCAGTATGCTCTCAATACAACCTCTGTAGAATGTAGTGAGGATGCGGGGTGGGAGATGGACTTTTCTCAGCCTTCACAGAAAGTACAGATGCTGGGCTTTCCTTGCTATGGAGCTGGTGTTGAGGGACCAGGTATGATTCTCCACCAGGTTAACACCAAGAAATTTGGTCCTCTTAACAATCTCTACGGAGGAGTCATCGATGTTCAGCGGAGAGTGGTCATTCCATGTCCTCCTGAAGTCAACAACCATCTCTTTTGTTTTGTTCACCTTCAGAGACAGGTTGTTGGTTCTGCACCGGTCCGTTAGCCCCTGCACCTTCTCTCTGTATGCTGACTCATCAGTCTTGCTGATGAGACCCACCACGGTCGTGTCATTGGCGAACTTGATGATGTGGTTCGAGCTGTGTGTTGCAGCACAGTCGTGGGTCAGCAGAGTGAACAGCAGTGGACTGAGCACACAGCCCTGGGGGACCCCCGTGCTCAGTGTGATGGTGTTGGAGATGCTGCTCCCAATCCAGACTGACTGAGGTCTCCCAGTCAGGAAGTCTAGGATCCAGTTGCAGAGGAAGGTTTTCAGGCCCAGTAGGCTCAGCTTTCCAATCAGATAGTGAGGAATGATTGTGTTGAATGCTGAACTGAAGTCTATGAACAGTGTTCGAACGTACGTGTCTTTTTTGTCCAGGAGGGTTAGGGCCAGGTGGAGGGTGATGGCAATGGCGTCGTCTGTTGAATGTTGGGATGGTACGCGAACTGCAGGGGGTCCAGTGAGGGGGGCAGTAAGGTCTTGATGTGCCTCATGACGAACCTCTCGAAACATGATGATGGATGTGAGTGCGATGGGATGGTAGTCATTGAGGCAGGACATTGAAGACTTCTTCGGCACGGGGACGATGGTGGCGACCTTGAAGCACGTAGGAACAGCGGCGCTGCTCAGGGAGATGTTGAATATGTCAGTGAGAATCTCAGCTAGCTGGTCTGCACATCCCCTAAGCACTCTGCCAGGAATATTGTCTGGTCCAGCAGCCTTCCGTGGGTTGACCCTGCACGGGGTTCTCCTCACATCGGCCACAGTAAGACACAGCAGCTGATCATTTGGAGGAGAGGTGGTCTTCCTCGCCGAGACGTCATTTTCCACCTCAAAACGAGTATATTCAATGTATATTCAAGATATTCAACACATCTGGGAGGAAGGTATCACCAGCACAAGCAGGTGGTGTTTTGTAGGATATTTTGTAGGTAGAAGAGATTAGTTATTGGGAAGTTAATTAGTAGTTTAATTAGTTCAGCAAAATGACATGCCCCCATGCTCCAAAGCATGAATGGGTCGGGTTGTAGTACCTGTTTCCATGTTGTGTGACTCTTTGATGTGCAGCTTGATTGGTGAATTAGCCACTGTAAATTTCCTTTGTTTGTGGCTGAGTGGTAGAACCTGGAGTGGGGGAGTGTAGATGGCAGAGGATGGTTGATGGGACTATAGGTAGAATAAAAAAAGGGATTAATGAGGGTGTGTGACAGCCAGTGTTGAATATTTCTCTGGAGAATATGGACCATTTCTGTGCTGAATGACTCCAGAGTGTTATACTTAAAATCACCTGTTCTCATGTTAGTAAAATTTATGGTAAAATGGAAATGCAGAAAAGATGATCATCTGTGCAAATAAGTATAAGGTCCTTCCAGTGATCTCTTCAGGGACCTGTGTTCAGAGAAAGAGTTAAGTATATGCTGGTTTATACTTCAAATACTAGATATTAATAGCAACTCTACATTTCAATAACTGTGCACTGCTTTAACTGTTGTTTCTAAGCTGAAGCTATGGTTGGTTAATAATTAAAACTGGGTAAGGCCATTGAAGTACACAGACTGAATAAATGATAGCCCGAATAATTTTAAAATATATAATCTGTGTTCTCTTATAATGTCTCTCAAAGTTATTTGCAGTACTTGTACATTTTGTGCTGCTCTGTGAGCCTTGAGTAGGTTTACCCCAGAGGGAAAGGGTCAGGATAGATTCAGAGGGACTTATTACAGATAACCACCTGCAAATCACTGGCTTAAAATTCATTACACCTATGTGTTCTCGGTATCCAAAATTTTAATTTTCAATTCCTTTCTTCTGTACTTAATTTCCACAAAACAAAATGGCACAGTAGTGTAGTGATTAGCACAAAACTTTACAGTACTGGTGACCTGGGTCCAGTTCCCACCAGCCAGGGGCAGCGCTAAGGTGGTGCTAGCTGGGGCTATAGCCCCAGCAGAAATTGCAATAGCACCAGCAAGAAATTAACTGCAGCTGTTTTGCTTTCTCTGTATAGTTTTGAATACAACTTGTTTCTCCAGTTGATCTAGTGAAACAGCACTCCCAATTACCATAGCACCCACGCAGCAATAAAGTTATAAACTCTGTCAGATCCACCCTACACTTCTGCTTATTCGTTCGTTGTCAATGTCTTGCCGTTGCTGTTCTCACATCAGTTAAGCTGATCTAAGATCACTTAAGGTGGTGACGTCACTCACTCTCACTCAGACGAGAGATTGATAGCATACATCCAGGCGCAGATCCGTGGTCTCGCGAGACTAACGGATGCCACACGCGCACATTGTGCTTTTACAAGCGAGCGTGGGCCTGGCACGTGCATTATTTTGGCCGGGGTGAAAAATGGATCGATTTTTTGTCAGAAAACAACCTCATCCAGAGGAACCAATGGTGTCTCAGCCTGAGCATGTCTTAATTGAAAGTGGCATGCAGATAGAAGTAAGTGGGGATGAGGACGACAGCAGTTCATCGAAGGAGTGTGAGGGCGAAATAGAGGAACAAGAAATGGGGTGGGATTCATAGAAACATAGAAAGTAGGTGCAGGAATAGGCCATTCGGCCCTTCGAGCCTGCTCCACCATTCAGTATGATTATGGCTGATCATCCAACTCAGAACCCTATACCAGCCTTCCCTCCATACCCCCGATCCCTTTAGCCACAAGGGCCATATCTAACTCCCTCTTAAATATAGCCAATGAACTGGCCTCAACTGTTTCCTGTGGCAGAGAATTCCACAGATTCACCACTCTCTGTGTGAAGAAGTTTTTCCTAATCTCGGTCCTAAAAGGCTTCCCCTTTATACTCAAACTGTGACGCCTCGTTCTGGACTTCCCCAACATCAGAAGCAATCTTCCTGCATCTAGCCTGTCCAATCCCTTTAGGATTTTATACGTTTCAGTAAGACCCCCCCCCTCAATCTTCTAAATTCCAACAAGTATAAGCCTAGTCGATCCAGTTTTTCATCCTATGAAAGTCCTGCCATCCCAGGAATCAATCTGGTGAACATTCTTTGTACTCCCTTTATGGCAAGAATGTCTTTCCTCAGATTAGGGGACCAAAACTGCACACAATACTCTAGGTGTGGCCTCACCAAGGCCTTGTACAACTGCAGTAGTACCTCCCTGCTCCTGTACTCGAATCCTCTCGCTATAAATGCCAGCATACCATTCGCCTTTTTCACCGCCTGCTGTACCTGCATGCCCACTTTCAATGACTGGTGTATAATGACACCCAGGTCTCGTTGCACCTCCCCTTTTTCTAATCGGCCACGATTCAAATAATAATCTTTTTTCCTGTTTTTGCCACCAAAGTGGGTAACCTCACATTTATCCACATTAAATTGCATCTGGCATGAGTTTGCCCACTCACCCAACCTATCCAAGTCACCCTGCATCCTCTTAGCATCCTCCTCACAGCTAACACTGCCGCCCAGCTTCGTGTCATCCGCAAACTTGGAGATGCTGCATTTAATTCCCTCATCCAAGTCATTAATATATATTGTAAACAACTGGGGTCCCAGCACTGAGCCTTGCGGTACCCCACTAGTCACCGCCTGCCATTCTGAAAAGGTCCCGTTTATTCCCACTCTTTGCTTCCTGTCTGCTAACCAATTCTCCACCCACAGCAATACCTTACCCCCAATACCGTGTGCTTTAAGTTTGCACACTAATCTCCTGTGTGGGACCTTGTCAAAAGCCTTTTGAAAATCCAAATATACCACATCCACTGGTTCTCCCCTATCCACTCTACTAGTTACATCCTCAAAAAATTCTATGAGGTTCGTCAGACATGATTTTCCTTTCACAAATCCATGCTGACTTTGTCCGATGATTTCACTGTTTCCAAATGTGCTGTTATCACATCTTTGATAACTGACTCCAGCATTTTCCCCACCACTGATGTTAGGCTAACCAGTCTATAATTCCTCAGTTTCTCTCTCCCTCCTTTTTTAAAAAGTGGGGTTACATTAGCCACCCTCCAATCCTCAGGAACTAGTCCAGAATCTAAAGAGTTTTGAAAAATTATCACTAATGCATCCATTATTTCTTGGGTTACTTCCTTAAGCACTCTGGGATGCAGACCATCTGGCCCTGGGGATTTATCTGCCTTTAATCCCTTCGATTTACCTAACACCACTTCCCTACTAACATGTATTTGCCTCAGTTCCTCCATCTCACTGGACCCTCTGTCCCCTACTATTTCCAGAAGATTATTTATGTCCTCCTTAGTGAAGACAGAACCAAAGTAGTTATTCAATTGGTCTGCCATATCCTTTCTCCCCATAATCAATTCACCTGTTTCTGTCTCTAGGGGACCTACAGTTGTCTTAACCAATCTTTTGCTTTTCACATATCTATAAAAGCTTTTACAGTCAGTTTTTATGTTCCCTGCCAGTTTTCTTTCATAATCTTTTTTCCCTTTCCTAATTAAGCCCTTTGTCCTCCTCTGCTGAACTCTGAATTTCTCCTAGTCCTGAGGTGAGCCACTTTTTCAGGCTAATTTGTATGCTTCTTCTTTGGAATTGATACTATCCCTAATTTCCCTTGTCAGCCACGGGTGCACTACCTTCCCTGGTTTATTCTTTTGCCAAACTGGGATGAACAATTGTTGTAGTTCATCTATGCGATTCGGAAGAGAACGTGGATGAAGCTGCTTTTAGTGCGAATGATAATACTGTTAACGATGTTAGCCAGCAGCCTGAGGAAGGACCCCATCGGCTAGCATTGAAAAAGTACCCTTCGCAACAGTTTGGCTATCAGCAAAGGAGTTTTATTCGTGGCTAGTTTGACCTGTACTCCTGGCTGGAATATTCAATCACAAAAGATGCTACATTCTGCTTTGCATGCAGGCAGTTCCTGTGTGGAGGACATGGGTTCCATTCTGAGTTTACCTTCACTGTCACCGGTTACCGCAACTGACGGAAAGCTACAACAGCTTTCAAAACCCACCAGGTAAGTGCAGCTCATATGTTTGCTACAGAGGCATGGGCCGAATTCTGATTGAGAAAACAAGACGGTTCAAGATTGGGAAATATGCTTGATAAAGGACATGCAAAGATTGTCCAAGAAAATCGTGAGTATATGAGAGCAGTGGTTGAGTCTCTACGCTATACTGCGTGCCAAGGCATTGCCCAGCGAGGTCACCGGGAGGATGATGGATCTGGCAATAGGGGAAACTTTGTTGAGTTGCTCAGTGTAATTGGGAAGTTTGATAAGACTGTAGCTAACAAAATAGAGGACAATCCTGGAAATGCAAAAAAACACCCATCACGATATCCAAAATGAAATTACGAGTGCTATGGCAGATATGGTCAGACGTCAAATAAGTGCAGAAATCAAGGAGGCTGGATATTTTGCCATCATGGTTGATGGAAGTAAAGACTTAAGTAACAAGGAGCAAATATCAGTGGTGGTGCGGTATTTGAATAACAAAACAGTGCTTGAAGAATTCTTGCACTTCACTCCAGCAGAATGGTTGGACGCAGAGTCGCTTCTTAAAAGCATTGAACAGACACTCGCCCAGTATGTTATTGATAAGAACGCGTGTATAGGTCAGTGTTATGACGGGGCAGCAGTGATGTCCGGGTGCAATAATGGGGTACAAGAGAGGTACAGGAAAGAGGTCCCGCAGGCATTATATATACACTGCCATGCTCACAGACTTAACCTTGTTTTAGTGGATGTTGTGAGCAATGTACCACAAGCGAGTGAGTTTTTGGAAACTGTGCAGCTGCTTTACAACTTCTTTTCAAACTCTGTTGCCCATGATCTTTTCATGAAGAAACAGAGAGAACTGGAATCAACTGCACAGCCTGTGGAGTTGAAGAAATTGTCAGATACACGCTGGGCATGGCAGTATACAGCTTTGTGGGCTATAAGGAAATCACTCCCTACCATTCTAGCTACACTACAGGATATTATGTGTCAACCAAATGCACGGAGGAAAACGGAGGCCAGAGCTGTAAATGGACTGATTGACAAGCAGTTTGCTTTACTTCTCACTCTGTTTGAGAATTTATTCCGAGTCACCAAGTTCATGTCAGACCAGCTACAATCTCCCAGTTTGGAGCTTTCATCCGCTGCGGACTTGGCTCAGTCTGTTATCGGTGCACTCTCAGCAAAACGGGGAGAGGAATCATGGAATGAAATTCAGACAAGAGCTGGGGACCTGTGCATCCAGGCCGGTATACAGAGCAGAACACATGAAAGGAGACAGGCCCAGCCACCCCGTCGCCTACATGATTTTGTTGTTGAGGCCCAAACTGAACGCACACCTGTCACATCCTCTGATGACCTTCGCAACCACTTTTTCTATCCGGTTATAGACAGACTTCTGACTGAAATGAAAAGACAGTTCTCAATTGAGACTGGGGGTCTTAGCATTGAGTCCCAAACACAAGTTCTTCCTAGACAAGAATTGTCTTTGGCCAATGGCCCAATACTATGGAGTGACTGAAGTGAACCTGACTGCAGAGCTACATCAGGTTCGGTGTCTGCTAGAAATAAAACAAAAGCAAAGACAGACAGTGAATGACACAGTGGAACTTCTAACTCTACTGAGACCCGACCGCGATGCATTTATAGATTTATACAAACTAAATCTGACTCTGCCCGTTACATCTGCCTCATGCAAGTGGAGTTTCTCCTGCCTCAGATGCGTCAAAAACTACTTAAGGAATAGCAGTGGTGATGCTCGGAACAGCAACTTGTCTCTGTTGGCCATAAACAGCTGGAGGACCAAAGCACTTGACATCCAGAAAATCATTGATGCTTTCGCCACCAATCACAACAACAGACGGATTGTGCTTCTCTGAAAACATTAATGGTGAGTGCAGTTGATTTTTAAAAAATTTGGGCCAAGACTAATGCTGATTATTATTATTATTATTTTGTGGTGGATACTCCATAGTCCTTATGTTTCCTGCAAATCCTAAAATATTACATTTACTGCTATTAAGCCTACTGGTTTTACTTAGACTGCCAAGCGGTGATTCTGTTGATTTTTGTTTTAAATTCAATAGCCAAATTAATTGAGGTATTGCATGATCAGAGTACGATTTGTCCAACTCCTAGTAAAGCCTTGCATTGGTTGTTTGCCTTATTTGACTTTAATAACGGTGTATCTTTTGGCATTGCTGTCTATGTAATGTGAATAGCAATGGGTTCATGGTGTGCTTTTCAGTTGAAAAGCACGCATTTGACGCTGATTGCGGGATTGGTGCGTGATTCACGTTGTCCGCTGTTGCTCAGATGCTCTGTTTGTTTTGTTTGTTTATGCTCCGTGTAGCCCAGGTTGTCTCCGATACTTTTGACACTGTAACAGTTCACTTCTATATTAGATCTATCAATTGTTGTTGCTTGTGAATCAACAGAGGCATTTATAGTAGGCACATAATGCTTGAAACTGACTTTTTAACACCACGCACCTGGCCTTGCGAATACATATTACCAAACAGTGCATCGCTCAGCACCATCACTGAATCATTCAGCCCCTCCGTAGCACCAGCAAGAAAAAATCTCTGGCGCCGCCGCTGCCACCAGCTGTCTCTAAGGAGTTTGTACGTTCTCCCTGTGATCACGTGAGTTTCCTCTGGGTGCTCCAGTTTCCTCCCACAATCCAAAGACTTACGGACTGATAGGTTAATAGGTCATTGTAAATTGTCCTGTGTTTAGGCTAGGATTAAGTTGGGGACTGCTCGGCAGTGCGACTCAAAGGGCAGGAAGGGCCTACTGTATGTCAATAAAAATTTTTGAAAACCTTGATTGCCAGACAATTCATAGCATCAGTGATGAGACAGGTGCACGTGTCTATTCAGAACTGTGTCTGAAGCAGCCCATCCACTTAGCATTGGTTCATACACTTGCCTCAACATCAGGTCTTTTTGTGTATCCCAACTACAAGGCTAAGTAAGCACTGCACTGACTTGCTTGTCAGGCACATCAAAAGCAAGTTTTAGTGCTTGGCTGTATCATAATCACACTATTCTATGCAATTAGCGTTAAGTATAAATAATAACTTGGCAGCTAAAATAAGTTTCACTCCGTACAAACAACCATGTTTATTTGTGTACTCATCCAACAGAGAGCATTGATAACAACAGGGTTACAACATCCTAAGTCTGCTGTTGAGATATAATTTCTGTTTTATGTAAACACATCAACAATAAAAACAAAATAATAAAAAAGCTCTCACAAGCAAGAAAAAATCTGCAGATGGTGGAAATCCAAGCAGCACACACAAAATGCTGGAGGAGTAGTATAGAAATACTCCCTCCATATTCTATCAATGCTTTCTCACTCATTTCATGTTATAGTGAGGTGTCATCTGTGGATGGTAGTATCTCCTTTTAAGGTGTGCCCCCTTCATTAAACTTGTCTCAGAAATCAACGAAAAAACACTATTTCTGTCACTGGGGCAGAAATATTTCTGTTTCACGGGTTGAGCGTATGATCATTGTCCTGGTGTTATTTTGTGATTTGTCTATTTCCCAGACAATCCACAAATGCAACTGGTCCAGTATACTCAATAATTCATCATCGTGTGATGTGCCAATACATAAAAACATAAGAACATAAGAAATAGGAGCAGGAGTAGGCCATCCGGCCCATTGAGCCTGTCCTGCCATTGAATAAGATCATGGCTGATCCATCCGTAAACTCAGCTCCACCTACCTGCCTTTTCCCCATAACACTTAATTCCCCTACTATGTAAAAACCTATGTAACGGTATCTTAAACACATTTAGTGAAAAGGCCTCAACTGCTTCTCTGGGCAGAGAGTTCTACAGATTCACCACTCTCTGGGAAAAACTGTTTCTCCTCATCTCCGTCCTAAATCTTATGGCAATGTTCCCTAGTTCTAGTCTCACCCACCAATGGAAACAACTTTACTTCTTCTATCTTATGTATCACTTTCAAAATGTTGTATGTTTCTGTAAGATCCCCTCTCATTCTCCTGAACTCCAGAGAGTATACTCCAGGTGTCCCAGGTGACTCAATCTCTCCTCATAGGTTAACCCCTTCATCCCTGGAATCAACCTGGTGAAACTCCTCTGCACTGCCTTCAAAGCCAGTATATCCTTCCCCGATTATGGAGACCAGAACTGCACACAGTACTCCAGGTGCGGCCTCACCAGTGCCCTGTATAGTTGCAGCATGACCTCCCTGCTCTTGAATTCAATCCCTCTAGCAATGAAGGCCAGCATTCTGTTTGCCTTCTTAATACAGGCTCATCTACTTTGTAGTAGCAATCATGACCTCCAGCATTATGTTTTTTCCCCTTCTGTTTTGCCTTTCCAGAGCATGCAGTAGGATTCCCAAGCTCCCAATACATTTTGACACACCTGTCCATCGGTAAGATAGCAGGTATCTGTTCTGCAATTGACTGAAGTACTCCAGTTGCAGAATAAGAAATATGCAGCTTTTACCTCAATATAACCTCATCGTCTATTTCACTCGTCCTTTCAAAATGTAAGTTTTCTTTCTGCCTGTTTGAGGCTGAGTGATAAGGAACCACGTAAACACACTTGACCACACTTGGTCCGTTTAGGGACTTGGTAAATTCAGCACCAGTAAAATTGCTTCTTTTAGTTTCAAATCACTGTAAAATTTCATGTCTAGCAAAGAAATCACCTGAGATGTAAGAGTAATCATAGGTACTGCATGTGTCCACTTTGTGTATCAAGTACAATTATGATAACTTTTCCAATAACTGGACCTGCAACACCTGCATGTATTGTGTGTTCAGCCATGCCATCAGCTGGGAGGAGCTATTGATTCTTACAAAGCTGATGATACTGTTTACAATACTTTATGTACAGTGTATGGCGTGTTTAATATTTTTCACATTCAGTGCCCATTTGCCAGAGTTATTCTACACATTCACCCAGTGTCTGCCAGTGCCACAATGCCGTAAATAGAATTGTTGTACCTACAGTCATTTGCTCGATAGTGTACAGCATGATCAGGTATGTTTCCTTGTTACTGGAGTTCATTTTTAATATGTGATGAAATGGAATCAACATAGTAAGATATGGCAGAAGTCTAGCATAGTACTAGATCATAGTACTGAGATCTGCAACGGCTTCAGGTATTATAGACCTGATAAACTTTCTCAGTAACTGATGTCACCCCATTTTCATCTACATGGAGTGCAAAATAAATAATTTCCTCCAGTATAATATCCCATTTGTTTCCCCTCAGATTTACATTACGTTGAAGTTTTCTGAACACAGTGTACAAAGGTTTTCTCCTCTGATCCAAATACAATTAGAACACCATCTTCATTACACAAACTGTGCTTGCAAAGGATATGTGCCCTGTACATCTGATCCATGGCCATGTGTGATATCTCTGTGATGAATTTACCCCACTTGGTCAATTAAGGTAAGAGTACAACACCCTTTGTAAAGGTTAATTATGGAGTAGAGCTGGCTTTTTTTTGTTTACATTAAGCTAGGAATAGGTATGATGTAGGTTCAAATCTTCACCACCTTACCTTGGCATACAAAGTTTGAGATGTGCCCTGAAGGATTGCTCCTCACCCATCGCTCTATTGAGGGTCAATTTATAATCTTCATCGATCCTTATCTGCCGAGCACCATGATTGGTATCTCCTAATCAGTGTGACATTTTATCCACCACTCATGTTTGTTTAGCTCTCTTCCTATCTGAGCTCTTTGCAAACATAATACTCATTTAATTTAAGAATGATCAGTTTGGCATTTGGCTTATTATGTATATGAATTTTGCGATATTTCATGTCAGTGTATAATTCCTTAAACTTCTTCAAATGCGACCCACCAATTTAATCCTAGCCTAACCACAGGGCAATTTACAATGGCCAAATGACCAACTAAGTGGTACACCCTTCGACTGTGGGACAAAACTGGAGCACCCAAAGGAAACCCATGCATACACAGTAAGGAATATACCAACTTGCTTACAGAAGGTGCCAGAACTGAACTCCAAACTCTGATGCCCCGAGCTAAAAAAGTGTTAACCAAAATCTACTCTGGTCCCCCAGCTTCAGACGGTTTGCTTCTTTCTGTCTTCATTAGAATGACCCTGTGATGTTGGCTCAGTTCCATTCTCTCTGTTTGCACAATTGGACATATGCAGAAGTACAGCATTTCATAAGTGTATCTTGGTTCTCATTCTAACTGCCCCATTTTGTTCTCTATCGTTACATGTCTCCATTAACTCATGAACTAGACCACATTCTACATCAGCTTATTTCCAAAACACCCTTGTCCTCTCTCTGTCCTATACATCCCTCCCTGACTCTCCCTGCTGTTTGATTCTAAATCTGTTTTCTCTCCTGCATATTCTGACAGCCTTCAACTTGTGACGTTAACAGTTTCTCTTTCCACAGGTACTGCCTGATCTGACTGTTTCAAGCCTGTTTGATTTTTATTACATATTTCCAGTATCTGCAATAGTTTTAATTCATTCCTCTAACATTTTTTAGGTGATACCAGACCATTTTTTCAAATTTAATATGAATCTTACACCTTCCTAATCTTCTTCCCACAACTCATAATCCTTTTTACCAGTGTCACTCTACATATTAATTTTCTGATTAGAAATCTTTAACACTCAATTTGTTTTGCTGTTTACACGACTTCATTGCAACAACTGCTTCCTTTACATTCAGATACTGTTTCCTCTTGTTGTACTCTCAGTGCTGCCCTTGTATTCTGCAACTGAAGCACCTTGCTGCTCTGAACTGGCACACTTGCACTGAATGATTCCCATAGCAACGATAGCAGGGTTTCCTGCAGACCCACTTTTCACGCCACTCCATTTCACATGACCCTGACTTGCTGTCAGAACTCCTGCTCTTGCTCTGCAACAAACTTTACAGAATGGCTCTGTAATTACTAAAGGCTTTTCATGACCTCCGATTGCAAACTTCAAACATAACTAGACAAATAGGTTGAAAATTTCACATCTTTTCTGTTTTATAATTAAATGTAGCATTAATTGTCCCAAGCCCTGAAGTTTGCCAGGATCAGACCCTATTTTTATTCACAGGATGCTATTCTTATATTTGAACAGCGCCTCGTTCTGGACGCTTACATCCTTCACCCTGAGTCGTGGGCACAGGAACAGGCCCGTCAGCCTAACACACCTATGCTAACTGATAATTCTGTCTCAGTTCCTCCCATCTGCTTGTATCTGGCAGCCTGAGTCCCTTTTATCCACGTACCTGGCTCCAAATCAGAATCCGGCTTAATGTCACGGGCATATGTCATGAAATTTGTTGTTTTGTGGCAGCAGTACATTGCAATACGCAATAATAAAAATTACAAATTGCAATAAAAAGTAAAATAAGTAGTACAAAAAGAGAGGGAAAAAAACTACTGAGGTAATGTTCACAGGTTCATTGTCCATTCAGAATGCCAAAGGGAAAGAAGTTGTTCCTGAAATGTTGAGTGTGTCTCTTCAGGCTCCTGTACCTCTTCCTTGATGGTAGCAATGAGAAGAAATGGTAACATGTCATGGGTGATGGGTGCACTCAATGATGGATACCACCTTTTTGAAGCATCGCCTATTGAAGGTGTCCTTGATGCTGAGGAGGCTAGTGCCCATGAAGGAGCTTGCAGAGTTTACGACATTCTGCAGCTTTTGCCAATCTTATGCAGTGGCCCCTTCATATCAGACGGTGACACAACCAGTTAGAAAGCTCTCCACAGTAGATCTGCGGAAATTTGTGAGTGTCTTTGGTGACATACCAAGACTCCTCAAACTCATAATCAAATATAGCTACTTTGCGCCTTCTTTGTAATTGCACCAATATGTCGAGCCCAGGATAGATCCTCAGAGATGTTGACACCCAGAAGCTTGAAACCACTCACCCTTTCCACTGTTGATCCCTCGTTGGGGACTGGCATGCATTCCCTTGATTTCCCCTTCCTGAAGTCCACAATCAATTTCTGAGTGTAACCCACTTAAAAGTTGCTGGTGAACGCAGCAGGCCAGGCAGCATCTCTAGGAAGAGGTACAGTCGACATTTCGGGCTGAGATCCTTCATCAGGGCTAACTGAAGGAAGAGTTAGTAAGAGATTTGAAAGTGGGAGGGAGAGGTGGAGATCGATTTTTCGTCGACTGTACCTCTTCCTAGAGATGCTGCCTGGCCTTTTGCATTCACCAGCAACTTTGATGTGTGTTGCTTGAAATTCAAGCATCTGCAGATTTCCTCGTGTTTGCGTTTTTAAATTCCTTAGTGCACTGACATTGAGTGCAAGGTTGGTGCTGCAACACTACTCAACCAGCTGATCTATCTCACTCCTGTACTCCTCCTTTTCAACATTGTAGTTGTACTCACCTTCACAGCTTCCTCTGGCACCATTTTCCATAAACCCACCATCCATCTCTGTTTAAGGTCTTGTGAGACCATGGATCCGCGCCTGGAAAGTCTTCACTCTCCAGGGCGCAGGCCTGGACAAGGTTGTATGGAAGACGGCAGTTGCCCATGCAGCAAGTCTCCCCTCTCCACGACACCGATGTTGTCCAAGAGAAGGGCAAGGGCCGATACAGCTTGGCACCAGTGTCATCGCAGAGCAATGTGTGGTTAAGTGACTTGCTCAAGGACACAACACGCTGCCTCAGCTGGGGCTAGAACTCACGACCTTCAGGTCACTAGTCGAATGCCTTAACCACTTGGCCACGTGCCCACTCTTTCTGTATGAAAGTGTTTCTCCTCAGGTCTCTTTTAAAACGTTCACCTTCAGTGTGTAATTAGTGGTTTTAGACTGATGTATCTGAGGAAAATAAGACTGTGGCCATCCATCTTAACTACACCTCATACGATTTCATATCTCTTTGCTGTGAAAATCATCGCCATTTAGTTCATTTACAGATCATAAAGCTCTATGATTAGATTCTCAATGTAATCAATTTGGTTTTGGATTGGACTCTAGTAGTGTACTGAATTGCTCTTTGACATTTATTTGGCTTATGTCAGAGGTGCAATGAAAGTTTGCAGGAGCCATCTTATTTCTTCTTCTGTTGACTAGTACCTCCGATTTCCTGTGATTGACCTTTAGCATCTTAGATTTTGTATTGTGTTTATTCAGTGAACATGGGCCTTGCAAGCTGATCCAACATTTCATTCCCCATCCCTAGCTGCCCATGAAAAAGTAACGATGAGCTGTCTTTTTCAGCCGTCAAAGTCCTTGATGGGTGGAAATACCCAAAATGCTGTCAGGGAGAAAATTCGACATTTTTAACCCAGCACCAATGAAGAACCCTACCAGCAGAATCACATTATTACTGAAAATCACTAACAACTTTTTCACTTTTAATGGCTGTGGATCTTCACCTTTCCATTCTCTTTGCTAACGGAAAGTATATGTTTTCTGTAGGTTTTTGCATCTAACAAAGCAGACTGCACAGTCCACAAGCTCAAGTGTGGTATCTTCTGTCAATTTACAAGTTTCTTCACAAGATACCTCTGGAGCTTCCTAAAGATTTTTGTAGACTAGAGTGTACTTAATCACATGATTCAGTGGTGACAATTAAGAACAATAATTACAGTTTGTAAGAAGTATTACGCATAATGCAATTACTTTGATTGCTAAATACAACCAGGCATGTTTGTTAGCTGTGTATCTCAATGGAGAGCCATTATTGTCAGGACAGTGTTCACCGGTACTGGTTCAAAGAAGCTATACTGTCGCAATTGGAGATGTGGACAACATGGAAATGTGCCATGCAACATTGACCGCAGGCTGACTACGGGAATGGTATCTCCAAGATCTTAGTTATTGCATTGTTGACATTGATGGAAGGCATATAAATAAGCAAAAATATTCTGGAACCACAGAGTGATGGAGGAGGATTTCCACAGTGGGATATAATTGGAACAGACAGCTTTGATGATTAGTGCCAGTCATATCAAAGGATAGAGGGGAATCTCATTGAAACCTTTCGAATGTTGAAAGGTTAAGACAGAGTAGATGTGGAAAGGATGTTTCCCATGGTGGGGGAGTCTAGGACAAGAGGGCACAGACTCAGGATAGAGGGGTGCCTTTTCGAAACAGAGAGGTGGAGAAATTTCTTTAGCCAAACAGTGGTGAATTTGTAGAATTTGTTGCCACATGCAACTGTGGAGGCCAGGTCATTGGGTGTATTTAAGGCAGAGATTGATAGGTTCCTGATTGGAAATGGCATCAAGGGTAAAGCAGACTCGATCAGCCAGATGGCCTAATTCTGCTCCTATGTCTTATGGTATTATGAAATGGCGAGACTCTAGGTGTATAGGTTTGAATGGGATCCAGGGTCAGCCATGATAGAATGTTGGAGCAGACTCGATGAGCTGAATGGCCTAATTCTGCTCCTATGTCTTGTGCTCTTATATGTTAGTACAAAGGAGTTCTGGCAAAGTCATATGAGTGGCCAAGTTAGCAAATTCAAATGAGTAAATTCACCTTCATCTCTCACTTGAGCACAATCTATCTCTTTCTCCTGTAAATTACCAAAATTAGCTTTCTTTCTCAGAAGGTGAAATTAGTGTGATTAGGAATTATACTCTGGGCGCTATCAAAACAATCTGTGTAACAGCCTCACTGATGTGTTCCTGGAACGTAGGGTCAAATTAATGTACTGATGTCCATTTACCTCTCTACAAAATGGAAAAAGCATTAACACATTAAAACTTAGCAGTACTCTTATTTTTTTCACAAGGTATCTTAAAACACTGTTACAGCCAAAGATTTTTTTAGTGACTTGTCTGATAATTTAGTTTATGTGCCCCATTGCTTAGGCTAGAGCTTGAGATGCAGGAATAGTTGTTCTGAATTTCTGCAGGTTAGTTATTTTATTCTCCCCACGTGGCCAAGTGGTTAAGACATTCGACTAGCAACCTGAAGGTCGTGAGTTCGAGCCCCAGCCGAGGCAATGTGTTGTGTCCTTGAGCAAGGCTCTTAACCACACAGTGCTCTGCAACGACACTGGTGCCAAGCTGCATCGGCCCTTGCCCTTCCCTCGGACAACATCGGTGTCGTGGAGAGCGGAGACTTGCAGCATGGGCAACTGCTGGTCCTCCATACAACCTTGCCCAGGCCTGTGCCCTGGAGAGTGAAGACTTTCTAGGTGCAGATCCATGGTCTCCCCATGAAAATAGCATGTAGAATTTCACCTTGCTCGGGTAAGATTCATATTTTCTTGTTGCCTTTTAGGTATATGAGTACATCTGCAGCATCACTGCTTTGTGGACAATTGCCAGACTTCCAAACATTGACAATATTAATTGTATTACAAAATTGTCTTAACATTTCAGTAAAACATGGTGAAAAAACTCCTTGTTTTGTACATCTATAACTGATTGGAGTTTCAAAAAGTTTTTAAGTATCTTGTAGTAGCTACATGTGGGATAAGTTGTTTGTGTTGATGGAAAATCAGCAGTAGAAATTGTGCACAGGGAGAATAACCAGAAAATCTCCTTCCTTCACTGAAGCTGGTTAATGGAGAGAATTGAACTGTGTGCCAGATTTGCTCAATTTTATGAGATTTTTTACATCTATTTAGTCCAATTATCACCCCTTTAATGTTTCCGACAAAAAAATCAAATTTCTGATCATTAGGAGACAGCCATTTTCTATCAAAACAAACAACTTATCCCAAGTGCAGTGCAGTTTTGAAGTGTGCTTTATTGAGAAGAAACGTCATCCAGTTCAAATTCTAAGTATATTCATTAGATCATTAATTATTCAATAAATTGGACACATAACTATTAGTCTCTTCAGTTGGTACAGTAAAATGATGCAAAAGGATGAACTATTGCTTAGATTCCAAGCTTTCCTGAATAACTAAGTGGTTCTTTCATGATGAATCTATGCAAATATGAGTTCCTTTCCCATATTTGTTCTCAGCCAAACAGAAGCATTTCATGTGAGCATCGGGAAAGACTAACTTACAGAATGGAAGGTTATCCTCGTTTTAATTTTGAAAATACATTAGAGCATCAGTTCTCATTTCCTTTTACTTTATTTTCAAGGTGTGGATGTTACAGGCAAGTTAATACTTGGTACTCCTGCAAACTTTGTGATGATGGTGTTGGCTGGAACATGAATTAGCTGATAGTGAAACAAAGAGAAAAAGTCATGTAGCTGCTGGGAAACAGAGATTTAATAACAATCTTACAAAATGCTCCATTTGTTCTTCTTTGCAATAGAGATTGGCTTAGAGCCAAATGGCATTCAAGTTACTTCATAATACATTGCAGACGATGTTGCAAACTGTAAGACCATAAGACATAGAAGCAGAACTAGACCTTTTGGCCCATTGAGACAGCGCCACCATTTCACCATGGATGATCCAATACCCCTCAACCCCATTCTGCTGCCTACTCCCCATAACCTTTCACGCCCTGACTAATCAAGAAACCCTCCACCTTAAATATACCCAATGTCCTACCCTCCACAGCTGCTTGTGGCAACGAATTCCACAGATTCACCACCCTCTTACTAAATAAATTCCTATTTATCTGTACCATAACCACAATTCACTGGCAATGGATGATCCTGGAATACCTGCTAAACAAACTGTTTTGTCCGAGATGATAAAGAGCAACTTGAGTGTCAGTTTTCCTCAGCTGCTCAAGGTGGTGCTAAGAATTCAATCACACATTTCTTCAGAACACTGGGGTTCCTCAGATTGTGGTGTGTAATACCCATGTTTAATTTGCTTTCAATATGGACTCCACAGTGCCCATGCATATCCGTTGCATGGCTGGCGTGTTAGGATGTGCGAGCATATGTGGCACTCTTGCCTGTCAAAAACATGCAGGGAAGGTGAATCATAAAGTCAGTCATTAAACTGTGCCCAATTGACCAAGCACAATCAACCGAGAGGTTAATGTTCAATCATGTGATAAGCAAACACCGGGTTTGTGCATTTAGTAGCAGAAAGTGCAATAACGAATGACATTTATACAGTAGTATTAATAGATTGAAACATCCAAAAGCATCTTGCCAGACCTTGTAAAACAAAATTTATATCAAACCACTTGAGAAGAAATTAAAGCAGCAGATCAAAACTGGAAAGGCTGGTAATCTGAAATTGCTGAATTCAAAGTTGATTTTATGACTAGACAGATGACAACATGCTATTTCTTAAGCTTCTGCTGAACTGCTTTGGAACAGTGAAAAGGTCAAAGACAGGGTTCAAAGTGAAAGTAGGGTGGAAAATTAAAGTGTCGGGCAGCTTGAAGCTCAGGGACACAAGTACAGACTAACTAGAAGCATTCTGCCAACAAATAAACCTGTACTTATCTGGAGAAAGTAATAGCTGAGAACGGTAAGGAAAAATGCACCTTGTAAAACTTCACTACAAATTTTTGTCTTTATATTGCACTCTTTAAAGTGTTTGAAACAAAAACTAAACTTTTCTTGATCAGCTATTGGTCAGAATTCATCAATGTAGTTGACTGATCAAGCTGCTTGATACATCAAAGTTACTAACTTTACATAGAAGTCACTAACCTGTCTGCTATCAACGCCTCAAACAAGACGTCTATATCATACAGATCACTAGACCTGAGCAGACAAAACCACCACAGCAAAATCCAGGTATGCTGCACTTCCTTGTGTAAACTGATATACAGCTCAACATGTATCACTGAAATGCACAGTGAACAACCAAAGGGGAATTAGATTAAACAAAATCAAATGCTAACATCTATAAAACCATTTAATCACAGATTTCATTAGACCAGTTTAGTAAACAAGGGACAAACTTGTTTATTCTGGGTTCTATAACTCTCTTCTCCTGTGGCACGAACAAGCACTATTAAAACTGTTATTTATGAAACTGCTTCTAAATTTCACTCATGAAAGGACACAGGGATGTGTGCAATGTTTTTTCCTTTATTGTTATTTACATTTAAATTTATAACAACAAACATAATGAGCAGAGTCTGCCATGCATAAAAGTCATTATTGATACAAAGGAATCTAATTTGCATACAGCATACACATTTATCAATGCATTAATGCAATATAGATAGTTTCTGCAAATGCACTGTTTACAAAGAATTTTGTTTATGTGTGTGGGTGACAATACTGTATATTTACAGAATGAAATACTGAAACAAAAATATATCTGACCCATTGTGTGTAAAAAGAATTTTAGAAGTTGACTTCAAGCTAATTTGCCCAAAGGAAATGACAGTATCAAAACTTAAATCTTCCTGGCTCACACTATTCTATCTGATGCAATCCCAGGACTTTTGCAGATGCATCATCTCAAGCTGTCTATTATTGCACATCACTATACTCTATCCCAGGACACTGTGCATATTCCAGTCACTTACCTCAAGCCTTGCTGGGATTTCCTAGCATTAGCCCCACAGGACTTTTTGGGATAGACTGACTGAATCCTGATAATGTCAAGGCTAGTAAGATCGGCTATTCATGTCAATAACTTGCGTATTTTTGAGTTAAAACACAGGCTGTATGGCCACATTTTGCCCACATCCGCTGCAATTATTCCTATAGCCCAGTGCTCAGAATGGATTCCCAGGAATGAAGCACTCATGGAATCAGTGCTAGGCGGATGATAACAGCACTGTTATGCCAGTAACCTGGTCTGAAAGCAACAGTAAATCGTCCACATACCAAGACTGCCTGCGAATGTCATTTGGACATGTGCCAAGGTGAGCAATGCGTTCGTTCCTTGTTGCAAGATCAGTCACAACTGAGTCCCAGCGGCAACGGTCCATAATGTCATGAAATGTAGAGGAGGCGTGACCCAGATGCAGAGCAGCAGAGATGACTTAGCAGTGAACACTGACTTCAAGATGGTAAGTGACTGGATTGAAGTGATGGGTAATCTTGTAGGACCAATGACCAGTGAGAGTTTGCTCAAAATCAATGTGCAAAGACTAAACTTGGGTGGACAGCCAGACACAGACCCCAGGCCAGAGTAGTCTGGCTGGTTGTCGCCATCAGATGGCATGGTTGTTGGCAGTTAGGATGGCCCTCCATGCCCTCCGCCAAGCATTCCAGTAGCAATGAATCAGGGCCCTGGCAGATGGAGCCTCCATCATTGGCTCCATTGTGGTGAACAATGGGAATGGTGGCTGTGAAGCACTTTAAAGAACAACATAGCTGTGGCAGATTGTGGGACAGTTTGGCACACAGCAGATACTTTTCCATGTAGAAGAGTAAGAGGTGGCAAAGCATCACAAAAACTTCTCCACTTGCTGATTGGCCCTTTCTGACTGCGGATGATACCCGGAGGACAATCTCACTGAGGTGTGGAGGAGGGAGCAGAAGGCTCACCAGAAGTGTGAGATGAATTATTGGCCCTGATCCAACACAATGTCCTGAGGGAAAGTATGGAGATGAACTGCAGAAAAGGTCCACTGTCTCAGTAGCTGATGGAAGTCTGGAGAGGACAACAAAATGGGCTGCCTTGGAGAACTGGTATCCACGGTCACGATCACCGTAACCCCTTTGGAAGGTGGTAAACCCGTGATGAAACCCATAGCAATGTAGGACTGTGGGTGTCGAGGGACCAGTTGGGGATGTAGGAGCCCAGAGGCCACTGCTTGGAGGAATTGGACTTGGCACATTAAGGGCAGGCAGCGACAAATCTGCGATCATGTTGGGCCACCAGAAACAACAGGTGTGGATCAGGTTCTACGTGCTCTGCAGATCCAGTTTTATGAAGATCTAGGCCCCACAGTGTGTTTCAAATGTACCATCCATCAAGGTGAGATGCTAGAGGTTCTTCATGGTGATTTTGTTGAGTCCATAGTGGACACTGCAAGGATATCTTTCTTCTTAACAAAGAAGAACTCTGCACCGGCTATGGTGTGGGATACCCAATGAAACTCTGCTGTAGTAGTTTGGCAACATAGTCACTCGCAGCTTGGGTCTTAGGAGGGGAGAGGGAGCACAGACAACCTTGAGGAGTGGTGGTGCCTGGAAGGAAATTGTGTGTGGTCTATGCGGCGGCATGGTGATGGTTTCCCTTTCACTGAAGGCAATGTCTAAGTTGTGGGGTTCCTGTGGGAGTTTGGTGAGGTCAGGAGTTGCCTCTGCCTTCACAGATTTGTGGGGTGGTCAACTGAGGTTTAACATAGGTGATCAGGCAGGTGGGTCCCCAATTCAGCAGTGAGCTGGACGACCAGGCAAATGAGTGGTATCCCAAGATGAGAGGAGCATTGGGTTTAACCAGGTTTCATCTGGAAACCAGTAGCAGTTGGCTGCTGGTAGCGAGGTGGGGACCGGGAAGTGCCTACCTGTGCAGGCCTGACACACAGAGTCACGCAGCACAGAAACAGGCCCCTGTCCAACTTGTCCATGCCAACTAAGTTGCCCACATGATCTAGTCCCACTTGGCCTATATTCCTCCATAACTTTTTTATTCATGTATCTGTTCGAGTGCACTTTAAACGTAAGTGTACCCATTTCTATCACATTCTCTGGCAGTACCTTGCCATGTACCCATCTTAATCTGTGTGAAAAAGTTTCTCATCAGGTCCCCTTTAAATCTTCCCCCTCTCACCTTCTATCTATATCTCCTCAAGTTTTAGATTCCCTTACCTTGGGAAAAATACTGTGACCATTAGCATTTATGATTTAATATACACATTTCTATAATGTCACCCTTCAGCTTCCTATAGGTCAGGGGAAATAGCTTAGCCTATCCAGTCTCTCCTTATCTTTCAACCTCTCCAGTCCCAAGTTGTATTGCATCTGCTATTCTGTGGCTCACTTTCACTGTTGATCTAACTTCTATTGTAATCTTGAGCAGTTCTCATCACTCTCCGCTATACTACTAATTTTGATGTCACTCATAAATTTACAAGCCTTGCCAATGTCATTTTCATTAAAATTCTTAATGTATATGATAAACAACAACGGATCCAGCAGACCAGAGAGGACAATGTCTAGTTCCCCACCCCAGGTTAGTGAGTCGCTAGCGGGTTTGGGTATTGGTTTTCAGTGTGGCCAAAAGAAACAAGGCCTAGGTACACAAGTCAGCGAAGACCGGGGTTTGGGTCCTATTGTTTAGAGACCCAGGTCATCAGAAAGCCCAGAATTCAATGCCTGGAGTTCAGGGTCCTCATCCAGAGTGCTCTTTTTCATTATGGGTCGATACTGAAGATAAAGGCCAAAGGTCGATTGGAAATCCAGGAATCAAGGCCTGATGGCTGGAGCCCTGTGTCTGTAAGTCCATCGGGGAAGTCGAAGGCCAAGTGTCTGTAATCTGCAAGTCCATGAGTCCCCTGAAGCGAAAAATGGCTTGTCCGCAGGTTGGTGAACAGTCTGTGTGTGTGTGTGGGTAGAAAGGAGGAACAGGGCTGGCTTGGTTGTTGGTGTCTTGTTCTGCAGTATTTCTTGCTTGTGTTGTTCTGTGAATGCAGCTGGGTATGTTATGTTGGTGCTGGGATGTGTAGTAACTCTTGTGGGCTGCTTCCAGAACATCCTTAGCTTGAGTTTAAATGCAGATGTTGCATTTCACTGTATCTTCTGATGTTCATGTGGTACATGAAGTAATCCGATCCTCAATCCCTGTGGTTCACCATTGGTCATGGGCCTCCACCCCTGAATAAGAACCCTTCACCTTCCGACTCCTACCACCTATCCAATTTTGACAGATTGCTCAGATCCTTCAATCTCTCTTGTCACCTCCTTTTCAACGTTATGTAAGCTGCTCTCTTCCACCCTTTGTTTAGCTGCACAATTCTCTACAGCAGTGTGATGTCTCCATGGTAATAAGCTCATCACAGTCACTGACCTTTGAACTTGTCCAAAGAGGAGAAGGCAGCAGTTTCCATCATATCCAAGATGAAGCGCTAAACTTTGTATTACCACAGTGAAGTCCACACAGCTTACCAGTTCACCTACTCACCCAGTACGAGCCATTGTATACAACACTTCCACACAGAGTTGCAGGTGCTTCACTGTTACAAGAAGGCAGCAGCAAACAGCCAACCCCAAAGTTTTTAATAAAAAAGCAGATCTCTGAGCAGTGAGACTGTTTTAACCACAAACACTATGATTAATTAACATTCTGCAGAGCAGTGAATACTCTCTGCAGATGACAGTGTATTTCATTATACAGAAATAAAAGTATATCTTATCTGATGTTTGAGATTACCGCATTTGCGGAGCCTAAATATACACTGGCTGGTCACCTTTATATAAGATCTCCATTCTTTCCGCAAGCCTGACCCCCACCTTCAATTCCACTCCTGCCCAGACACCTCTGCCCTCAATGTGCTGCAAAGAAATCCAAGGCAAGCATTTAGGAGCATGATCTTATCTTTTCATGGCACAGTACTCCTTCCTACAACCAACAATAACTTTAGCAGTTTTGGAAGTTATTTGACTATTCTCTCATTTACACCTTTAAGTCAATCCTTTTCTCTTTTGCCTTGTCCATCACCATCACTTTTGTATTGCTCAAAAATTTCTTTGAAAATTTTATGTTCCCTACCTTTCATTCCAGAACAGACTTCACCTTTTATATTTTCTTCCTCACTTCTATTTCCTTCATCTTTAAACCTGTTTTACAGCGTTCAATTCCAATTAAAATCCACTGACCCAAATTATTAACTATATTTGTGTCTCAAGGTGTATTCTGGCCTGTGAGTATTTCCAGCATTCTCAGATTTTATCATTTAATCAGATTGCTGAGTATATGATTACGGTCAAGGAGTGGGTGCCATTGCTATGCAAAGGAAAAAGTGCTAGGCAATCTCAAAGGTCTTAAGGTGGATTAGTCACCTGGACAAAATGGACAACATTCCAGAATCCTAAGAAAGGTTGCTGAAGAGATAACGGATGCATTGCTCATGATCTTTCAAGAATCATTTGATCCTGGCATGGTTGCAGAGCACTGGAAGATTGTGAATGTCACTCGACTCTTTAAGCAGGGCTATCCAATGAGAGGGATGTTGTTCTTTCTTGTGGGTCTGGCAGCAGGGATTTCGTGGTCTTTTGCCGGGGAGAGAAGAGGCGAATGGGGAGAGTTGGTAGACCCCCGCTGGACAGAGTGGACTTGCAGCGAGGGTCCGAAGGTCAGCGACACTTGGAGGAGGTCGGTGGTGGACAAATGGCATTATCAGTGAGTTCCAACATTATGCATTAGACTGTTTCACAAGAATGAGTAGGGTTAGTTGTTTCTTTACTAACCATATAGTCAAATTAAGAATTATAAAGCTCAATCGTTTACTGTGTTATTTCATGGTACTGATTTGTAACAGGGGACACATCTCGCAGCATTCACTAGACTAGATTTCTTATGTTTGGCCAGGCCGGGGGCTGTCTTCCCCTAGATTAAGCCACTGGCCAAACTGAGAGTTACACTTGTATTATCAGAAGGAGGGATTTTTTTTTTAGCCAGAGAGTAGTGAATCTGTGTTCTGCCACAGTCTGTGTTGAAGGCCAAGTCCATGGGTATACTTAAGGCAGAGTTGATAATTTCCAGATTGGTCAGGGCATCAAAGGATATGGCGAGAAGGCAGGTGTATGAGGTTGAGTGGGATCTGGATTCAGCCATGATGGAATAGTGGAGCTGACACGATGGGCTGAATGGCCTAATTTTATCCCTATGCATTATGGTCTTCATTCCTCTTGCCAATTGCACCCTGGTAGTAATAATTTCTCATAAAAATGCTTGAATAATAATGAATATCTATTGCATTATATTCATAAAATTCTAGATTTCTACGAAAGTAATGATGAAACGAGGGTGCATATTTGCTGTTATATATGCAATAAAAATCCCATATGACAAAATGTATAAATCAGTTAACTTTGAGTGTCTGGAAGATATGCTTCAGCCAATCATTTACTAGTCTGCACAACACAGTCTATCTGTGGTTACTGCACGAACATATTATATTGAGTGCCTATAAAAAGTATTCATGCACCCCCCCCCCCCACCGCCTCCCGGAAGTTGACATGTTCTATTGCTTTATAACATTCAATCAGAGTGGATTTAATTTGGAAACAACAGGAATTCTGCAGATGCTGGAAATTCAAGCAACACACATCAAAGTTGCTGGTGAACGCAGCAGGCCAGGCAGCATTTGTAGGAAGAGGTGCAGTCGACGTTTCAGGCCGAAACCCTTCGTCAGGACTAACTGAAGGAAGAGTGAGTAAGGGATTTGAAAGTTGGAAGGGGAGGGGGAGATCCAAAATGATAGGAGAAGACAGGAGGGGGAGGGATAGAGCCAAGAGCTGGACAGGAGATAGGCAAAAGGGGATACGAGAGGATCATGGGACAGGAGGTCCGGGAAGAAATACAGGGGGGGGGGACCTAGAGGATGGGCAAGAGGTATATTCAGGGGGACAGAGGGAGAAAAAGGAGAGTGAGAGAAAGAATGTGTGCATAAAAATGAGTAACAGATGGGGTACAAGGGGGAGGTGGGGCCTTAGCGGAAGTTAGAGAAGTCGATGTTCATGCCATCAGGTTGGAGGCTACCCAGACGGAATATAAGGTGTTGTTCCTCCAACCTGAGTGTGGCGTCATCTTTACAGTAGAGGAGGCCGTGGATAGACATGTCAGGATGGGAATGGGATGTGCAATTAAAATGTGTGGCCACTGGGAGATCCTGCTTTCTCTGGCGGACAGAGCGTAGATGTTCAGCAAAGCGGTCTCCCAGTCTGCGTCGGGTCTCGCCAATATATAAAAGGCCACATCGGGAGCACCGGACGCAGTATATCACCCCAGTCGACTCACAGGTGAAGTGTTGGCTCACCTGGAAGGACTGTTTGGGGCCCTGAATGGTGGGAAGGGAGGAAGTGTAAGGGCATGTGTAGCACTTGTTCCGCTTACACGGATAAGTGCCAGGAGGGAGATCAGTGGGGAGGGATGGGGGGGACGAATGGACAAGGGAGTTGCGTAGGGAGCGATCCCTGCGGAATGCAGAGAGAAGTGGGGGAGGGAAAGATGTGCTTAGTGGTGGGATCTTCCGCTAAGGCCCCACCTCCCCCTCGTACCCCACCTGTTACTTATTTTTATGCACACATTCTTTCTCTCACTCTCCTTTTTCTCACTCTGTCCCTCTGAATATACCTCTTGCCCATCCTCTGGGTCCCCCCCCCTTGTCTTTCTTCCTGGACCTCCTGTCCCATGATCCTCTCGTATCCCCTTTTGCCTATCACCTGTCCAGCTCTTGGCTCCATCCCTCCCCCTCCTGTCTTCTCCTGTCATTTTGGATCTCCCCCTCCCCCTCCAACTTTCAAATCCCTTACTCACTCTTCCTTCAGTTAGTCCTGACAAAGGGTCTCGGCCTGAAACGTCGACTGCACCTCTTCCTACAGATGCTGCCTGGCCTGCTGCGTTCACCAGCAACTTTGATGTGTGTTGCTTGGATTTAATTTGGCTTATTTTGACACTGATCAACATAAAAGGGTTCTTTTGTGTCCAAGTGAAAACAGATCTCTACAAAGAGATCTAAATTAATTACAAATACAAAATTAATAATAATTGATGGCATAAATATTCACCCCCTTCAAGTCAGTATTTAGTAGATGCACCTTTGGCAGCAATTACAGTCTTGACTCTGTGTGGAAAGGTCTCTATCAGCTTTGCACATCAGGACTTGGAAATATTCCCCATTCTTCTTTACAAAACTGCTCAAACTCTGTCAGACTGCATGGGAATTGTGAGTGAACAGCACTTTTCAAGTCCAGCCACAAATTCTCAATGGGATTAAGGTCTGGACTCTGACTTGGCCACTCCAGGACATTAATTTTGTCATTTTTAAGCCATTCCTGTGTAGCTTAGGCTTTATGCTTGGGATCATTATCCTGCTGGAAAACAAATATTTTTCCCAAGTTGCAGTTCTCTTGCGGACTGTATCAGGTTTTCCTCAAAGATTTCCCTCCATGTTGCTCCATTCATTTTACCTTCTACTTTCACAAGCCTTCCAGGGCCTGCTGCAGTGAAGCATCCCCACAGCATGATGCAGCCACCACCGTGCTTCACAGTAGGGATGGTGTGTTTTTGATGATGTGCGTTGTTTGGCTCATGTCAAACCCCACAGCATGATGCAGCCACCACCATGCTTCACAGTAGGGATGGAGTGTTTTTGATGATGTGCGTTGTTTGGCTCATGTCAAACCCCACAGCATGATGCAGCCACCACCATGCTTCACAGTAGGGATGGAGTGTTTTTGATGATGTGCGTTGTTTGGCTTACACCAAACGAAGTGTTTAGTCTGACGGCCAAAAAGCTAATTTTGGTTCATCAGACCATAGAACCTTCTTCCAGCTGGCTTCAGAGTCTTCCCCATGCCTCCTGGCAAACTCTAGCCAAGATTTCATGTGAGTTTTTTTTCAGCAGTGGCTTTCTCTTTGCCAGTCTCCCATGAAGCTGCCACTGGTGAAGCACCTGGACAACAGTTGTTGTATGTGCAGTCTCTCCCATCTCAGCCACTGAAGCTTGTAACTCCTTCAGAGTTGTCATAGGTCTCTTAGTGGCCTCCCTCGCTAGTCCTGTTCTTGCACGGTCACTCAGTTTTTTGAGGATGGCCTGCTTTAGGCAGATTTACAGCTGTGCTATATTCTTTCCATTTCTTGATTATTGACTTAACTGTACTCCAAGGGATATTCAGTGACTTGGAAATTTTCTTGTATCCATCTCCCGACTTGTGCTTTTCAATAACCCATTTGTGGAGTTGTTTGGAGTGTTCGTTTGTCTTCATGGTGTAGTTTTTACCAGGCTACTGACTCACCAGCAGTCGGACCTTCCCGATATAGGTGTATTTTTACTAGAATCAATTGAAAACAGCTTGACTGCACACAGCTGATCTCCATTTAACTAATGATGTGATTTCTAAAACCAATTGGCTGCGCCAGTGATGGTTTGGTATTTCATATTGGGGGGCAGGGTGGTGAATACAGATGCAATCAATTATTTTGTGTTTTACATTTGTAATTAATTTAGATCACTTTGTAGAGATCTGTTTTCATTTTGACATGAAAGAGACTTTTTCTGTTGATCAGTGTCAAAAATGTCAAATGAAATCCATTGTGATTCAATGTTATAAAACAGAAAAACATGAAAACTTCTGAGGGGAGAGAATACTTTTTATAGGCGTTGAATATAGCTTAGAAAAAGTCAACAAAAATTTGACAACTGCAATTAATAATAAAACAACAAAATTTCCCTGTCGGGTTTAGTGACTTTGAAGCATTACAATCAAAATTAATCATTTTTTCCTTTGAAAATTGTCAGTGACTATGCTTCTGGGTACATTTACCCACTGACATTTTCTACAGTTCATTGCATACTGAGGTAACCCAGGCTACCTACACAATTATGAGAGAGCGGAGATATTAATGAGAGGGCATAGTAATAAGGGAAACAATAATTAGTGAATATTTTCTGCATAGTTCATAAACAATTCTTGAACTGGAAACAAAAGGTTCCAGCTGTCATTTGTTGGCTCCCGTAATGTACTGTGATGCCGAGCAATTCTACAATTAGATTTCTGTTGCATCTCTTGTATGTACAACGGTTTCCAGTTAGTTGGGATATCTTAGGACCTTTACATTTTGGTCCAATCAAGCAGTTGCCCTATTAGCTGGTTTCATAGAAATACTTTGTAGTTAAAATCCCTTTGCAGTTAAATATATATATAAAACGACAAAACACTACTTAACTGAATAACAGATTATGCATTTAAATGTAATACAGAAAAAATTAGAACATTATCAACACTACCACAGTACTATAAAACTCTGTGTTTGTTCCTAACAGTTATCAATAGAGGAATTCATCTGGCGTATGCTGCTGTGTTCTTTTGATTGACTGTAAATGAACAAAGTCAGCACAGACACCTAGTGTAGATAATGCATTGCCTTCATACAATGCTTGATGATTGCATCTTCCAGTATTTCATTGTAACATTCAAGATGATTGTTGATACCTTCAACTTCATCATAGTACCTAATTTGCTGAAGTAGTGAAATTGTGCCCTAGCCATTTCTGGCATCTCTGAGCCTGAATGCTTGAAACCGCAGTGAGCAAAACAGTTCTGTATTGTCTTACTGCTTATTTCGCACTAACTATCAGTGGCAAACATCACTGCTTTGTGAACAGAGACACCTGCAACTGACGCTATTTTTTTTAAAAATTGCTCAAAGCACAGGATAGTGTCTAACGGCCATGCAATTGCACGTAACTTGTGCTAACTAGATACTGGCAACAGTCTCCTGCCACAATTAAGTGACATAGTGCCCAAATAAACAAAAGGAATCCCAAACACAAGAAAATCTGCAGATGCTGGAAAGCCAAACAACACACACAAAATGCAGGCCAGGCAGCATCTTTGGAAAAGAGTAAACAGTCAAGATTTTGGGCTGAGACCCACCTTCAGGACTGCAAAGGAAGAAGAGAAGTCAGAGTAAGAAGGTGGGAGGAGGGGAGGAAGAAGTACAAGTTGGCAGGTGATAGGTGGAAGGGAGTAAAGTAAAGATTTGGGAATTTGATACGTGTAAGAGATAAAGGGCTGGAGAAGGGGGCATCTGATAGGAGAGGACAGAAGACCATGAAGAAAGGGAAGTGGGAGGAGCACCAGAGGGAGATGATGGGCGGTACAGAGATAAGGATGAGAGGGAATCAGCACTGAGGAATGGTCAAGGAGAGAGGGGGGCCATTACTGGAAGTTTGAGAAATGTTCATGCCATTAGGTTGGACGCTACCTAGATGGAACATAAGGTGTTGCTGCTCCAAACTAAGTGTAGCCTCATCATGGTAGTAGAAGTTGCCGTGGCCTGACATGTCGGAATATGAATGGGAAGTAGAATTGAAAAGGGTAGCCCCCAGGAGATCCCACTTTTTGTGTCAGACGGAGCAAAAGCGCTCGGCAAAGCAGTCTCCCAATCTACTTCGGGTCTCACTAATGTACAGGAAGCCACACTGGGAGTATACGATCCCAACAGACTCGCTGGTGAAGAGTCACCTCACCTGAAAGCACAGTTTGGGGCCCTGAATGGTAGTGAGGGAGTGAACAAGTGCCACACCTCCTCCCTCACTATTATACAAGCCACCATTGATGCTACCCTCACTGACATCTCCTCCATTTCCCAGACACCTGCACTCACCCCATCTTCCTGCCACCTTAACAGGGATAGAGGTCTTTTTGTCATCACCTACCACCTGAATCCAACACTTCATTCTCCTCAACTTCTACTATCTCCAACGGGATCCTCTCACCAAACACAACTTTGCCTCCCCCATTCTCCCATCTTTCCACAGGGGCCCATGATTACCTTGTTCGTCTGACCCTGCACTAATCTCCCTCCAGTCACATATCCAAGTGAGCGACCAAAATGCTAAACCTACCTATTCATCTCTAGTTAGGGCCCAAACTGTCCTTCACCTGCAAATCTGTTGGGGTTAACTACTGTATCCGTTGTTCCTGATGTGGCCTTCTCTACATTGGTGAGACCCGATGTAAATTTGGGGACCACTTCATACACAAAAAGTGGAATTTCCCAGTGGCCAACCATATTAATTCCTATCTCTCTTCCTGTCCTGACATGTCAGTCCATGGCCTCTCTTCTGCCATGATGAGGCCACTCAGGGTGGATAAGCAACGACTCATATTCCATCTACGTAGCCTCCAAAGTAATAGCATGAACATTGATTTCTCCTTCCCCCTTCCTTCTTCTTCTATTCCCTACTCTTGCCTCTTACATCTTCTCTTTAGCTGCCTATCACCTCCCCATGGTGACCTTCCTCCTTCCCTCACTCCCATGGTTCACTTTTCTCTCCCGTCTTTTTCTCCAGCCCTTTTATTTTTCTTTATTCGTCTTTTTCCTTTTTCTCCAGCCCTTTTATTTTTCCACCTATCACCTCCCAGCTTCACCCCCTCCCCCACCCACCTAGTTTCACCTACCACATTCTAGCTTGTCCTCCTTCACCTCACCCAACTTTTTAATTGTGACCCTTCCTCTTCTCTGCCTAGTCAGCGTCGTGTACTAGGTCTTCTGATGTACAGTAACAAACTACAACTAAGTCAGAGTGAATCCAATTATAAGCGTGTTTATTACTTGCAAGGGGAAGTCTACCTCCATACATTAGTTGTTGGTAGGTAGCTTCAATCTTACAGCTGAAAACAAACCATTTTTATATGTTTACAGAGTCTAGTGATTCAACAACTTCATTCTTTGAGGTCATTCCATCCGATAATTACATACCTTACTCATCTGCATCCATGTTAAATGAGTTGCATTTTTCTTTATTTAGTTCATTTATCTTTTGAGGCTTCTCCCTCCTCCCTGCCTTGCCCACCTATCCCCCACCACCACCCACACCACCCCCCCCCCCAGCCCCGATAGCTGCATCCTGTTTCTCTTCTGTCGAAGCACTCCCTGCTATAAAACACACATATCAACTAACCAGCGAAGCACTCTGGCCTCACATAGGTTCCATTTTGCACATTACATTTTACAAAAGTTATATATTCATAAAGACTTCAGGCTTACAAATATATTTCCACATTCCCTCCTTTTTGTTAAGGTACAGTAACCAGAGTAATTTCAGACAGTCATATAATGATATAGTCTCAGAACTTTAGTCAAGCCAAACCCCCTTTTCCTAATCTGCACCAACAGCTACCCCCTTTCAATATCCTTTCCTTCTAAGTCCCACTGTACTGCACAAAAATTACAAAAGAATAACAGCTATTATTATGATACCAATGGTTACACCCTAATATAGGATAATCACCGGCCAACCTCCAAGAATTCAAAATGGCCACATCCTCTTCCCAGAGAGCTATAATCGTGAAATTGATCTCTTACTCTCTTAACCTTTTTGGTGGTTTCCTGGATATGATCCACCAAGTAAGTTGTGTCTTCTAACTCATCTGAATTCATTCATGAAACAACCATGTGCAATCAAGGCACACATGCCTCCTTTCTTAGATAAAACCAAGTCCAAAGTCAATTGGTTTTGCAGTGCTACTATACTGGCCACCACCAATTCTGCCAATCATTTAGATATTACCTGCTAGGTTTGATCAAGAGTATGTGCAGTTGTTAACTTTTCTAATGCTGATGTCGTGTTAATCAGTTCCTATGCTGCATTTAGACAGGAAATGCTAAAATCCAGAATCTTTCTCCTTCTGTATTAGCTTGCTTCTTCCTTCTCATCTGATGCTCCTCATGCTTTAATCATAAACATGTTGCATAAAAGGCATTACATATCCTAAGTAACAACATCCCAACCATCTAGTGGGAATCAAGGGTATGCCAGGCGACCATCAGTCCAGTGCCCATGGTGTCTTGTCTGATATATTATGAACCTGGTTATTTCCCTGCATTTCATATCAACTGGCCTTGCATTTGTTCTTTCCTAGCCTTGGTCCTTCAGAATTATCACTGCTAGGCAGTGCTAGACTTAGTGTTTTCCCCGGGGAAAACACTAAGTCCTTTTACTCTGTGGTTAGCATTGTTATACGGGGGTATATAGCATTGGTTGTTTTCAAAGTTATATCCCTATCTTCCCCCAGTGACATTCTGGCTGTACTGATAAGGGGAGGAAGGGGGTTTATGTTTCTGAGCCCCAGCATCACTGTACCAACATATCCAGGGCAGAAGCCTTGAACCAAATTAAGTAACAGCTCATCTCCGTTTCACTGAAAAGCACCGGTAAAAGGGGTGTACCCATTTCTACATGTGCCTGGACAGCCATTCACACCCAGCAGCTTGAGACATTGGTCCTGTTTGTATATTTGCGAGTTATTCATAAGAAAGTATTCATGGCATTCACATCTGTCAAAGAAAGGATGAAGGCTAATCCAACCGCTGTCCTTGGAACTCTCAGTGATCTCATTTTCCCACACTGTTTTCTACACTCCTCTTACAGTGGGAGGCGTGAATCCATGATGGCTCTTCTCTTACATTGGTGACCAGTAATACCTGAAATGGTTTTCAAACTGAGCTGCCAAACAGTTTGTCCGCACCATGTAGTCTCTAGGCTCAATGTTGTGGCACTTTGCATCTGCTGCTGGTTGTTGGGCTTCCTTTACCTGTAGATGATATTTGGTAATGCTTTTTTTAAGAGCAATACAATAGTTCAGCATACCCTCGTCCAGGTTATGCACATACATCTGCTTAACTCCCAGTGGTGCATCAAGGGCCATCCCATTATGATTTCCTGTGGGGACAGGCCAATGGTGCTATTAGCAGTGGCTCGAATAGTCATCAGAACCAAAGGCAGCACATTGTCCACTTTAGTCCAATTTCCTTGCAAGTTTTGCTAAGTTTATTCTTAATTGTCCCATTCATCCTTTTCACTTGGCTCACTGACTGAGGATGGTAGCTACATTGGAAATGTTGATCTATCTGGAAGGATTTGCATATTTCTTTCATTACGTTACCAGTGAAATGGGTACTGTTGTTGCTAGATAGTTTCCAGGGGATCCCAAATCATGGGATTATTTCCTGTAACAAACATTTTGTTACTGTAACTACATCATTCTTTCAAGAAGGAAATCCTTCAACCCATCACGAGAACACATCAATAATGACGAGTACACACTTGTACCTTTCACATTGAGGCAATTCGATGCAGTCTATCTGTGCGTGTACAAAGGGGCCTCTGATGGAGGAGTATGAGTCCTGTTACGTGGATCACTTTCCCAGATTCTGTAAGGCACTTATCATACATTATCTACAGATTTGTTCTGCAACTTGAGGTACTCCAGGGACGTAATCAGTTTGGTTTATTTGATCAATGTACCATATAACCTACTGTATAATATATGACTACTTTATGTTGTACTAATACATCGTATTGAGCATGTGCTATTAGGTGCGTTTTGATCTGTATATATACGTCCAGTTCGGGTTCTGTAAGTAAAAAGCCATTAACTTTTTTTTTTAATTAAGTGCAATCGTGAACAATTGTCATATCAGAAATGCTGAACAAGTCAGCTAGTTCCCAAAGAGAACTCTGATAGGCCAATCAGATGGTTCACTGCAGCTCAGCGACAGAACACAAAAAAACTCATATGTGCAATTAAGAGACATTAAAAAATAGCAGAAATACTGGAGTCATGATTATCATGATGAGGTCTGCTGGAGAGAGACATGCTGTCCTCCAGAATTCAAAGAGATTGAAGGATAAGGTTGCAGGGTGACAATACGCGGCAGAAACACTAATCCCTATCAGGAGAAAACAGCACCTGTTCTTCCTGCACTGTTCTCCAGCAGTTTAAGGACTAAGTCCAGCTGGAACATAACTCACGTGCTCTTGAAAGTCAGGTGTTAACCCTTCCTACCAACAACCAAACATTGCCATCCTGGTCCCCTTCATGATAGCTTATGAAGAAGCACGTGACTTTCCTCCCAGAGATGATAGGTGTTTGTGCACTCGACTCTTGAAGGCTTGGGCCCCATTGTCACAGATGTTTCCAGCCACAGCATCTGGAAGGCTGTTCCAAATTCTGACAGCACAGTGAAGGAAGCTTCTATCCAGTGTGTAGGTTCTCACAGCAGGCACAGAAACAGCATGAGAAGGCATAGATAAACTTGATCGTGTGATGTGCTGTCTCTCATAAGATGAAGGCAGCATGGTGCGAAGATCTGCAGGGTTGTGGCTGGTGTGCATTTTGTATAACACAGCAGCTGCAGCAACCTGTCATCTGTGGTGTAAACTACTGATGGCTAGCTTCTCACGAGCTGTGGCTTCATCTACACCTATAATCCTGAGAACCTTTCTTTGATTGGAATCAAGCTGGCTGGGGACTCTTGACTCCAGTCTCTAGCGTTTTTATTTATAGTTTTGTTGTGTAATCCAGCCACATACACAACAAATTGGCGACAAAGTTAATGAACCTGCATCGTATCGGAGCACCATATTTTAGAAGAGGCAGAGTGAGGCCATGAGTCTCAAAAGAATGATACAAAGGAAGATGTGCTTGCACATCAGACTGCTATAAAAAAGAATAATCCATGGAAATACCTCCGCAGTGTTGGATACGATGAAACTGTGGAGTTCGACGTAGTGGAAGGCGAAAAGGGTGCAGAAGCAGCAAACGTAACTGGTCCCAGAGGACTTTCAGTCTAAGCAAGCCGATATGCCATGGACAGAAATCATTATCGTCGCTACAACTCTCGCCACCGAGGTCCACCACATAATTACACAGCACTTTGAAGGTGGAGAGAAAGGAGATGGAGTAGAGACAGCAACAGGTGGAGAAAACCAAGATTATCAAGATCAGCAACGTCGCCCTCCTTACAGAAGACAACATTACCCACCTTACGTCGTTGCTATGGTTGCCGCCCTCAATATAGCAACCAGCCTCGGGGAGAAATTGTTGAGGGTGGTGAAATAAATGAAAACCAGATTGCTGGGTAAGAAGGTAAACCTAACAGAGAACAAAATCAATTCCATTCAAACAGAACAGCTTTCGCACAAGGCAAATCTTAAACCAATCATTTGCTCCATTGAATATCATACACTTAATCCTTTGCAGGAAAGTTTCTTTTGCACGTACATATTTTGAATCCTCAGTCAATGTGTCTTGTTTTGCACAAAGAAGTTGGGAAACAGCATCAAAACAGAAGCAAATTCTGGTAACAAACTATAAGGTTTCTATTGTTGTATTTTCACACTTGTGCTGAATGTGCATCTGAAGGAATTCTCCCTCTTGAGCCAGACAAATAGCACTGCAGGTAATCTTTAATATCAGCAAAACTGTACTTTAACAGCAGCTTAAGAACAATGGAATGAATAACAGGATTTTGATCAACTGCTGCATCAAATGGTGAAAGATTACTGGGTAAGGTACTGATCTTTCTGTGAGTCATTGGATTGCCCCGACTTTTGAATAGCTAGCAGAGAAAGCAGATCACCAACCACTTCTTTTGTTGGTAGCAAGTTACCTTTGAAGCAGACCATGGAAATTCCCTATGCTCAGAGGTCAACTTTCATGACTTTTATATGGAAATCTGTATTAAAACAAGTGTTGTTCGTCCATCATTGACGTCGATGAGGACCTCGACATCATCATGATGGTGTCGAGACTAGCGCGTGATTTGGATTTAAGTGAGGGAGAGTTGCGCAGCGTCAGCCTCACTCTCTCTTCCCAATTCCCATCTGGATCCAGTGGCAAGACAGAGTCTAGATGGCTGGAGATGGGACTAGGTGCGGTGGATGACCAGGACGTCTTCTGTGTCTTGTCCTGCTCTACACATTCCACGACGCTTGCAGAGACCGCCTTCTTGACCGTTGGACCTTCCATTGGTCTCGTCCGCTCAATCCGCCGGAGTCTGTCTTCACATGCTGGGATAGACAACTCCCTATCTCACCGAGGGTTTGAGACCCGTCGGCTACCCTCACCTGGTTTAGCCGGCTTGTCGAAGCCGTTACCCGGGGTGTGGCCGCTGTCGCATGCAAACAGCTACAGGGAGCCGCAGGTGAGAGCTGAGTGCCAGGTGGGGACCAAAGGTGGATTAACCGCCCTGTAAAGGACCCGACATGTTCCCCCACCAGAGGTGCTACCCCTCCCTGACACCCCATACACCCCAAAACAAACAAGTTTATTGACAGACATTACCCAGAGGGGCAGACAAGACCCCCTCCAGAGACTTGAGTTATAATAATTATAATAATTATTATTACATTACCTTATTATAATTTGATATTATTAAGTTACTAAGTAAATAATTGGTAAGCATTTGTATGTGAAGGGTACACATACTGTTTAGCATAGTGCCCCCAGTAAAAAAAAACAACAATAGTTGATACACTATTAAAATAAAATGGGAAGAGTGTACCATATAACCTACTGTATAATATAGGTCTACTTTATGATGTACTAATACATCGTATTGAGCATGCGCTATTAGGCGCGTATTGATCTGTGTATATATATGTTCAGTTCGGGTTCCATAGGTAAAAAGCCCTGTTAACTTAGCTCCAGTCTCTAGCGTTTTTACTTATAGTTTTGTTGTAACCTGGCCACATACACAACAATCAACATTCCCGTCATGCCTACATGTGTGAACTTGCGAACATTGGGCAATCCACGCTACCAATTTACCTGTGGCCTCAATGCATCCATCGGGGTTCAGCCATATACTATCATGCTGCTTTGTACCCAGCGTTTCCCACTTCACCCTTTTGTCCAATAGAGCAGTAGACTGGTATGCTCATACATCCTCTAAGGTGGGAGATGTTGTGTCTGTACAACTACATATAAAATAAATAAAGGCACATATTTGGAGTTGAAGTTGATTTGTATATTCATTTTGCAGAGAGAGCAACAAATCAATGTGCATGTGAAAGTTATCAGTCAATAATTAGTGCTGAGGGGAGACATTGCACTAAAAGAAATAGATCTCTACATTACACTTCCTCCTCCTTCAGACTTATGTAACATAAAACTGTTTATGCAACTAAATATTTAATCTTCCCCTTAACAGACCATATTCAAGTAAACATGCTTTCACAATTTCAGTCCATAACTAACAGCACTATACTAAAGATTCAGAGTTTTACGTGGTGCTCTGTTTCTTTCAGTCTCGCACCTTTGAACCTGTGGAGTGGCATCAGGTTCGGCAGATGTCCCATCAAAGATAACTTTCTCTGTTGTAGGTGTCACATTGCTATTAGTGACATGATCATCACTGAGAGGTAAGTCCAGTGGCTGTAAAGTGCCCGTCTTGTTGGATGCAGTTGACTCAGGTGGTCTTTTTGGCTGAGCATCCAGTATCTATCCACATGATGTCTCCATATCAGATCTCCAACATCCACTGTGTACATCAGAGGTCCGGTTCTTGTAGCTATCTTACCAGGTGTTCTCTTCTCTTCTCAGTAATCATAAGCTAAGATTTCCTGTTCAACCTTGAAGTTTCTTGCTGATGTGCTTGGCAAATGGCTGAACTATTCATTCTGCACTTCCTTCCATAGATCTGTTCTCAGGAGGTCTATGCGAGATCTCAGATTCCTGTTCACGAACAGCATTGCAGGTGTTTGATTTGTTGTCGCATGAACAGAGTTCCGATGCACAAAAAGAAAATTGTCTACCTTGTGGTGCAGAGAAATGTCCTCCTTGTCCATAGCTTTTAAGGACTTCTTGAAGGTTTGGACGAACTTTTCAACTAACCCATGCGTTGCTAGGTGGTGAGGAGTTGACTTGAAATGTCCTGAAAAATGTTTCTTTGTGAATAGTCTGAACTCTTCTAACACATATTTTGGTTCATTGTCACTCACAATTTGTTTGGGTTAGCCATTTCTGGAGAAGATAGTCCTTAGAGCAGAAGCAGTCTTCTCTAATGTGATGGACTTCATTGGTATAACCTCAGGCCACTTTGAATGAGCCATCACAGCAAACAGGAACATAGAGTTCATCAATGGCCCAGTACAAAGTCAATATGTACTCTTTGCCATGGTAAAGGTGGCCACTCCCCCCATCAAAAGACCTGTGGGGATGCATTTTGAACTTTGTGGCATCCCAAACAGCTTTTGATCAAGTCTTCCATCTATTCCTGACCACCATACATAGCTCTGGGCAAGACTCTTCATCCTGAATGTACCCAGGTGTCCTTCATGCAGATTCGCTAACTCTCTGGGGCACAGTTTAGAGGGAACCACAACACAAGATCCACAGATCAGTGTTCTTTGACATACAGACTGTTGGTCTCGTCTCACTGAGAACTCTGGAAACATAGGATCATTGTGAGCTGGCCATCCTTGCATAGGGATATCATAGACTTTTGACAATGTCAGGTCATTCCTTGCCGGTAGCTGGGCCACCAATGAATTGCGAAACACTTCCGCTGGGTCACAGGATAAAGATATTTCTTTTCCAGTTGTCAACAGTGGAAGATGTGATGTCATCAGTGTTGATGTGCTGTTTGGTGCTTTGAACTCTGTGCAATATGAGTGGGCTCCAAAGGAAAGTGCCTAGCATTGCAACCAAATAGCAGACATCACTGGGATTCCCTTCCTGGAATTGAAAATGGACACAAGGGGTGAGTGGTCTGTCACTAACGTAAACATTTGTCCATAGAGGTAGTGTTGGAAATTCTATGCTCCCCATTCTAGACCAAGGGCCCTTCAATCAATTCATGTGTAGTTGTGTTCTGCGCTCATCAGTGATCTTGAAGCTAATGCAATCGGGCATTCAAATCCATCTTTCATAATATGTGACAAAACAGCACCAAGGCCATAAGGGAACACATCACATACCAATCTGCTGGGCAGCGATGTGTCATAATGGGTGAGCAGATCATCTGATTTTCTAGTCTCTTTGTTTCATTGAACACTTTATTCATCTCTCTGACCATTCCCACTTTGCTCCTGTCTGTAACAGTGCATTCAATGGGTGCAGCACCTCAGCAATGTTTGGGAGAAGCTGGTGGTAGCAGTTTACCAGGCCCAAGTGTGACCTGAGTTGTGACATATTTTCCAACTTGGGTGCCTGCAGCGCTGCTTCAATCTTCTCTTGTGACTTATGTAAACCCTGCTTGTCAATGACATGTCCACTATATGAGATTTCATTCCTGAAAAACTCTCATTTCTCTCTCTTTGTACGCAGACCGTACTCACTCAGCCTGGTAAGCATTTTACCAAGGTTCTGGAGGGCTGTTTATCATTTTTGCCAGTCACAATAATGTCATCATTGTGTTCCTGGGATATCTTGGAGCATTTGGTCTATTTGCTCTTTGGCAAATTGCTGGAGCTGATGTGACACCAAAGATGAGACGATTATACTGGAACAGTCCCTTGGGGGTGTTGATTGTGAGAAACTTCCTGGTTAACTCCTCGATCTCCATTTGCAGAGAGGCTTGTGAAAAGTTAATCCTTGAAAACCTCTCCCCATTTGCCAAAGATGCAAAAAATGTCTTCTATTCATGGCAGGGGTACTGCACAGTATGCAGGACAGGGTTAATGCTCACTTTGAAGTTTCTGTATATGTGAACAGTTCTGGCCTTCCCTTTCTCGATCACAGAGACAATGGGCAAAGCCTAATCACTCCAGTCAACCTTGGAGAGAATGTCAAGTGCCTCCAAGCTCTGAAGTTCAGCATCCACTTTAGGGCGCAGTACATAATGTACCTTTTTGGAATCTTGGCGTTGCTGCTTCATCCAGTTCAATTCTGGCCCTCATGCCTTTGAGTTTGCCATAATTTTCTCAAACACCTTCTCATTGCATTAAGAAGTTGTGCCAGTCTCTGGTTAGTGCTACTGCTTGGGCTGCAGTTGCCTGTTGATGACACATTGAGAGCTTTGCTTGAGAGCCAGTCTGGTTGGATCTTTCTCAACCACTCATGTCTGAAAAGTGCTGACCCACCACTTTTCAGCATTTAAAGCTCTAACTGCTGGGTTTTGCTTCCGTACATTACATTCTCTTTCAGTTTGCCTTTGGGAGGCAGTTTTTCACCTGTGTAGGCCTTTAGTATCACCAATGTATTTTCTAATGGTAGCTTAGAAAACATTCTATTGTAGTCAGCCTCTAAAATTACAGACAAAACTAATCCTGTATCTGTTTGTAGCTCCATTTTCAGTTTTACACCAGACATGCCTGTTGTAATCCATATGATTTTGCGATCTGCATCAGTAATACTATACAGTTCTAGGTGTGACAGCTCACCTTTGTTACACTCTGTGTTGTCTGATTCCGTTTCACAATCAGTCACTTTATTTATTTGTTTAGTTTTGTGTTTGAAACTTTTCACTCTGTTTTTTCTTGTTCGTTGTGATTTTTGCCTGACTTGCATTCTCTCTCTTTGTTGTCCTGTCTGTGACACTTGCCACACCCTTTTTCTTTGAACTAACAGTCATTTGCATCATGGGGGAATTTGCCACATCAATAATATTTTTGGTTTTTTGCACCATTCGGTGACATTCTGTGTGTTTCACATCCTAAACTTTTTCTGTAGTTGTGCCACACCCTTTGCAGCAGTCTCTAAAGATATTGCAATGGTCAATGCTCATTCTAAAGTTAGGTCTCATTCTGATAGTAACCTTTTTTGAGTGCTTTGACTATGCATGCCACATACACACGTATCCCATAATGCGTCAGAAACTCCATATCTGAAGTCACAGTATTGGGAAAGTTCTTGCAGTGCTACAATGTATTCAGATATGTTTTCATCCTTTGACTGATTCCTTTTGTGAAAGCTAAATCTCTCAGCTATTACTAGAGGTTTTGGGCTCAAGTGATTTAGCAAAATTGCAAAAATTTCATTGAATGCCCTGCTTGCTGGATTTTCAGGAGTTACTAAGTTGCATAAGAGACTGTAGTTTTAGCACCCATTAAGCTAAATGTGGAGACTTTCTTTATCTCATCCATGTTGTTAGCATTACCATACAGTTCAACCCTCTTGATATATGATTCCCAGTCCTCATTACCACTATCAAATTTGTCAGCTTTCCCAACTAAGGCCATCGTCATGTTATATTCACTTCAGCTTTGCTAGCTGTGCATCTTTCATAGTGTACTGTGCACTGTTATTTATCCGGCCTTTCCTAGCAGCCGTACTGGTTCACTCTTTCTTCCCACTGTCACTCTCCCTTACTCTGAATTCTACAGTCTTGTAATCATCAGTGTAGTTGGTGATACTCACTGACATTCAGGGATTTGTATTCATTGCCAATTTGTTGTGTCTGTACAAGTACATATCAAATATATAAAGACACGCACTCGGAGGTGATTAACTTGTATATTCACTTTGCAGAGGGAGCAACAAATCAATGTGCTTGGGGAAGTTATCAGTCAATAATTATTGCAAAGGGGAGTCATTGCACTAAAGGAAATAGATCCATAATTTACAGGTATCATTAGGGCCAACTGTGTGGGGGCACTTGTTTCTAGCATTTCAAGGGCGGGCCTAATTGCTACCTCTTTTGCAGTACAATCTGCCACTTTATTGTCCTTAAAGACCTCGTACATTTGTTTAGCATGTACTATGCACTTAATAATGGCAACCTGTTCCTGTTCCTGTAATGCCACCAATAAGTTTTGCATGTGCACTGAATTTTTAATAGGGAAACATTCCCCACCCCCCCCCAAGTCAAAAGTCCACTTAATTTCCACATGTGTGCATAATCATATGTTACTCAAAAGGCATAGCGTGAGTCAGTATTGCCACTCTGGCCTTTAGCAAGTACACAAGTCCTCATCGTGGCCGAGAGCTCCACTTGTTGTGCTGAAATAGACACGGGAAGTGCCGCTGCCACCATAACATGTGTGAGGGAAACATTTGCATATCCTGTGCATGGTTTTCCCATATTGTTACATAAAGCTGAACAATTACAAAGAAAATTAAATCAGGATTAGCAATAGAAGCATCAGTAAGGTCCACATGGGGTTTGATTACTTCTTGAGTAACAGTTTCACATTGCTGTGGGTTGCCATCTTCATCCGTGGGGAGAAGAGTGGCCGAATTAACAGTTGCACAGTGAGTAATTCTAACATTTGGATTTATTAATAACCCGATTTCATACTTAGCTTGTCCAGCAGGGGAAAGGTGCTGCACGGCACACTGAGTCAGTAACATTTCAGCTGAATGTGGGACAGGGACACGGACATGAGTACGGTTATTCAGAGTCAGAGACTGCATGTGTTGAACAGCAAGGCAAGAAGCTGCCAGCACTAGAAGTCTACCTTTGGCTATTGGATTTATCTGAGCACTGAAATAAGCAATCAGCCTTTGGTTTTCCCAGTGGTCCTGAGCCAAAACAGCCTGAGCAAAACTCTTCTTATGGTGAACAAAAGGTGAAGCTGATTACAATATTCTGGGAGGGTATCGTTGTCTCTTTTATATGTTCAATGCCTTCTCAGCTTCCAGGGTCCAGCATTATTTTTTTTCCTCCAACGGCTTTCTGAGAGGCGGGACTGCGCAGGCGTGTGTCGTCGGGCAGTGCAGCGCGGCAGATTTAAAAGGGCAGACATCCTGCTTCGGGTTTGATTCGAAGAAGGAGTCTGAGAGTCTGAGTGGGAGTGCCGAGAAAGATATTTTTGAAATTTTCGTTATTTTTTTTCCTCCAACGGCTTTCTGAGAGGCGGGACTGCGCAGGCGTGTGACGTCGGGCTGTGCAGCGCTGCAGATTTAAAAGGAACAAAGCCTCATAGAGCGGGCAGCGTAGTTTGCGGGCGGCGGAGTGAGCCGGGAGCAGAGTGAAGACTTAAGGGCTTCGGCTCACTGGGCTTAGGCGGAAGCGGGCGAGGCGAGGAAGGTTTGACATTCATTTTCTGTTGTTATTTGAGGAGAGGGGCATTATGAGTGAGAGGGCAGTTTGCTGTTCTTGGTGTCGGATGTGGGAGGCCCTGGAGTCTCCAAGCCTCCCGGACGTCTACATCTGCGCCAAGTGCATCAAGATGCAGCTCCTAAGGGACCGTGTTACGGAACTGGAGCTGCAGCTCGATGACCTTCGTCTGGTCAGGGAGAGTGAGGAGGTGATAGAGAGGAGTGGAAGGCAGGTGGTCACGCCAGGGCCACGGGAGGCAGACAAGTGGGTCACGGTTAGGAGGGGGAAGGGGAAAAGTCAGGTGATGGGGAGTACCCCGGTGGCTGTGCCCCTTAACAACAGGTACTCCTGTTTGAGTACTGTTGGGGGGGGACAGCTTACCCGGGGGAAGCGACAGTGGCCGTGCCTCCGGCACAGAGTCTGGCCCTGTAGCTCAGAAGGGTAGGGCAAGGAAGAGGAGGGCAGTTGTGATAGGGGACTCGATAGTAAGGGGGTCAGATAGGCGATTCTGTGGACGCAGTCCAGAGACACGGATGGTAGTTTGCCTCCCTGGTGCCAGGGTCCGGGATATTTCTGATCGTGTCCAAGATATCCTGAAGTGGGAGGGTGAGGAGCCAGAGGTCGTGATACATAAAGGTACCAATGACATAGGTAGGAAAAGGGATGAGGTCCTGAAAGGAGAATATAGGGAGCTAGGAAGGGAGTTGAGAAAAAGGACCGCAAAGGTAGTAATCTCGGGATTACTGCCTGTGCCACGCGACAGTGAGAGTAGGAATGCGATGAGGTGGAGGATAAATGCGTGGCTGAGGGATTGGAGCAGGGGGCAGGGATTCAAGTTTTTGGAACATTGGGACCTCTTTTGGCGCAGGCGTGACCTGTACAAAAAGGACGGGTTACACTTGAATCCTAGGGGGACCAATATCCTGGCAGGGAGATTAGCGAGGGCTACTGAGGTGACTTTAAACTAGAATGGTTTGGGGGTGGGAATCAAATTAAAGAGGCTAGGCGTGAGGAGGTTAGTTCACAACAGAGGGATGGGAACCAGTGCAGAGAGACAGAGGGGTGTAAAGTGAGGGTAGAAGCAAAAAGTACAAAGGAGAAAAGTAAAAGTGGCAGGCCGACAAACCCAGGGCAAGCATTAAAAAGGGCCACTTTTCAACATAATTGTATAAGGGCAAAGAGAGTTGTAAAAGAGAGCCTGAAGGCTTTATGTGTCAATGCAAGGAGCATTCATAATAAGGTGGATGAATTGAAAGTGCAGATTGTTATTAATGATTATGATATAGTTGGGATCACAGAGACATGGCTCCAGGGTGAACAGGGATGGGAGCTCAACGTTCAGGGATATTCAATATTCAGGAGGGATAGACATGAAGGAAGGGGAGGTGGGGTGGCATTGCTGGTTAAAGAAGAGATTAACGCAATAGAAAGGAAAGACATAAGCCGGGAAGATGTGGAATCGATATGGGTAGAGCTGCGTAACACCAAGGGGCAGAAGACACTGGTGGGAGTTGTGTACAGGCCACCTAACAGTAGTAGTGAGGTCGGAGATGGTATTAAACAGGAAATTAGAAATGTGTGCAATAAAGGAACAGCAGTTATAATGGGTGACTTCAATCTACATGTAGACTGGGTGAACCAAATTGGTAAAGGTGCTGAGGAAGAGGATTTCTTGGAATGTATGCGGGATGGTTTTTTGAACCAACATGTCGAGGAACCAACTAGAGAGCAGGCTATTCTGGACTGGGTTTTGAGCAATGAGGAAGGGTTAATTAGCGATCTTGTCGTGAGAGGCCCCTTGGGTAAGAGTGACCATAATATGGTGGAATTCTTCATTAAGATGGAGAGTGACATAGTTAATTCAGAAACAAAGGTTCTGAACTTAAAGAGGGGTGACTTTGAAGGTATGAGACGTGAATTAGCTAAGATAGACTGGCAAATGACACTTAAAGGATTGACGGTGGCTATGCAATGGCAAGCATTTAAAGGTTGCATGGATGAACAACAACAATTGTTCATCCCAGTTTGGCAAAAGAATAAATCAAGGAAGGTAGTGCACCCGTGGCTGACAAGAGAAATTAGGGATAGTATCAATTCCAAAGAAGAAGCATACAAATTAGCCAGAGAAAGTGGCTCACCTGAGGACTGGGAGAAATTCAGAGTTCAGCAGAGGAGGACAAAGGGCTTAATTAGGAAGGGGAAAAAAGATTATGAGAGAAAACTGGCAGGGAACATAAAAACGGACTGTAAAAGCTTTTATAGATATGTAAAAAGGAAAAGACTGGTAAAGACAAATGTAGGTCCCCTGCAGACAGAAACAGGTGAATTGATTATGGGGAGCAAGGACATGGCAGACCAATTGAATAATTACTTTGGTTCTGTCTTCACTAAGGAGGACATAAATAATCTTCCAGAAATAGTAAGGGACAGAGGGTCCAGTGAGATGGAGGAACTGAGCGAAATATATGTTAGTAGGGAAGTGGTGTTAGGTAAATTGAAGGGATTGAAGGCAGATAAATCCCCAGGGCCAGATGTTCTGCATCCTAGAGTGCTTAAAGAAGCAGCCCAAGAAATAGTGGATGCATTAGTGATAATTTTTCAAAACTCGTTAGATTCTGGACTAGTTCCTGAGGATTGGAGGGTGGCTAATGTAACCCCACTTTTTAAAAAAGGAGGGAGAGAGAAACCGGGGAATTATAGACCGGTTAGCCTAACGTCAGTGGTGGGAAAACTGCTGGAGTCAGTTATCAAGGATGTGATAACAGCACATTTGGAAAGCGGTGAAATGATCGGACAAAGTCAGCATGGATTTGTGAACGGAAAATCATGTCTGACGAACCTCATAGAATATTTTGAGGATGTAACTAGTAGAGTGGATAGGGGAGAACCAGTGGATGTGGTATATTTGGATTTTCAAAAGGCTTTTGACAAGGTCCCACACAGGAGATTAGCGTGCAAACTTAAAGCACACGGTATTGGGGGTAAGGTATTGGTGTGGGTGGAGACTTGGTTAGCAGACAGGAAGCAAAGAGTGGGAATAAACGGGACCTTTTCAGAATGGCAGGCGGTGACTAGTGGGGTACCGCAAGGCTCAGCGCTGGGACCCCAGTTGTTTACAATATATATTAATGACTTGGATGAGGGAATTAAATACAGCATCTCCAAGTTTGCAGATGACACGAAGCTGGGTGGCAGTGTTAGCAGTGAGGAGGATGCTAAGAGGATGCAGGGTGACTTGGATAGGTTGGGTGAGTGGGCAAATTCATGGCAGATGCAATTTAATGTGGATAAATGTGAAGTTATCCACTTTGGTGGCAAAAATAGGAAAACAGATTATTATCTGAATGGTGGCCGATTAGGAAAAGGGGAGGTGCAACGAGACCTGGGTGTCATTATACACCAGTCATTGAAAGTGGGCATGCAGGTACAGCAGGCGGTGAAAAAGGCGAATGGTATGCTGGCATTTATAGCGAGAGGATTCGAGTACAGGAGCAGGGAGGTACTACTGCAGTTGTACAAGGCCTTGGTGAGACCACACCTGGAGTATTGTGTGCAGTTTTGGTCCCCTAATCTGAGGAAAGACATCTTTGCCATAGAGGGAGTACAAAGAATGTTCACCAGATTGATTCCTGGGATTGCAGGACTTTCATATGAAGAAAGACTGGATGAATTGGGCTTGTACTCGTTGGAATTTAGAAGATTGAGGGGGGATCTGATTGAAACGTATAAGATCCTAAAGGGATTGGACAGGCTAGATGCAGGAAGATTGTTCCCGATGTTGGGGAAGTCCAGAACGAGGGGTCACAGTTTGAGGATAGAGGGGAAGCCTTTTAGGACCGAGATTAGGAAAAACTTCTTCACACAGAGAGTGGTGAATCTGTGGAATTCTCTGCCACAGGAAACTGTTGAGGCCAGTTCATTGGCTATATTTAAGAGGGAGTTAGATATGGCCCTTGTGGCTACGGGGGTCAGGGGGTATGGAGGGAAGGCTGAGGCAGGGTTCTGAGTTGGATGATCAGCCATGATCATAATAAATGGCGGTGCAGGCTCGAAGGGCCGAATGGCCTACTCCTGCACCTATTTTCTATGTTTCTATGTTTCTACAACAGATTTGGTTGACAGGGAGGAGATGTACAGTATTCTGGAGGGGGCCTAACAATAGCAGCAAAATCTAAAATCCACCATATAAAATACCCAGTCATCCCCAGGAAATGCTTCTTGTCCCACTGAGTAGTTGGTTGTGACTATTGCTTCAATCCAAATTTTAATCAATGGCCTTGCATCCTGGGATAGGGTATGTCCCAGATAAGTAACTTTTGGTTGTATAAACTGGAGTTTCTGCTTTGGTACTTAATAGGCTTCCATAGCTAGTTTATGCAAAAGATAGAAGGAAACCTGTTCACATGCCTCCCTGCTTGCAGAAATCAACTGGAAGTCATGCGTATTGTATTAGCGTATAGCCCTAGGGAACGCCTTACCTTTGTCCATTTGCAATTTCCACAACAAAACACCGATTGTATCAAAACTATTTTCCTTTTCCAAGGATTTGAATTTCAAAATCAGTATCTCAAAAGTCTTAAGCAACATCTTTTATGTTCTATAAAAGAAAGCAATCTTGTTAGTCAAGCAATTTTTCAGATTGCTTCCAAAATATTCCAATCTTTCCAAAATTGTTAATTTCAAATTCCCAATTTAACACTCTACCAATGCGCAATCTCCCAAATGCCCATTTCCCTCTGAAATGTGCACATCTCATAGCTAAAATACCAATGCACAAATTTCCATCTACTTAACCAGGATTCCACATGGCCAGTGTGGAATCTGGGTCTCTCTAAAATAAATGACATGGAAAACAAATAAAGAAACACAGATCCAAAAACACAGACAAGACAGAACAAAAATCCATGCTTATACTTTTCTTTTTCAGAAACTCCAAAAGTAACTGCAAAACTTAAAATAAACAGTTAATTCTCCATTAAAAGCTTTTACACATTTTACAAAGAACCAAGGAGGGGGAAATAAACTGCTGCATGGGGCCCCTGACACATTAACACATGTTATAACACAAAGTAGAGTTCACTCCAGTGTAAAATATTCCACTTGATCACCTTTTTCTTCTGAAACACAGGATTAATTCAAACTTCCTCCCAATATTGATTGAGCACACACAGAACAGTCTTTGCTTTCTCACTGTCACACTCACAGACACAGACACAGACACACACACACACACACACACACACACACATGCTCTTTTGCAATTGAACTGACATTGGCCGCACTTCACATAATTAAAATATGCAAACCATTCACACTTTAAACCATTTCTGAAAGTCTCTTCTTTCCAAGGGTTAAAATATTCAGTTACAATCAGACAATAATGAGGAAATGTGTTACACCATCCACAGGTGGGATGCAAAGGCAGTAGGGTGTTCTTCTTTCCTCTGGTAAAAACTGGCTTGTGGGTGAACTAGGTCCCCGCAGTTAACACTGACAACAGTCAATATTACATTCTTTAATTCCTCATTGTTGCCCTAGTATGTTGCTGTGCTTCTGGCAATGCGGAATGTGTGTTCAAAGGAAGCACATTATAATCAATCTCCTTTCCTCGGCGCCATCTAGACTGTGTATTACTCTCTAATGACTTGTTGCCTGGAACAGCTCCCTAGGATCATATCCAGGCATATATATCCTAATATCCTTAGCAGCTGTAGCCAAATGGGGTAGTGAATGTTTTATTTTGGCTTTGATTTCCTACCCAGGCTCCACCCTCTCTGATAGTAGTTGTGTGGGGGGGGGGGCACAATCACGCCAATGATAATGCAGGCTGTTTTTGGTTTTATGTCAGCTGGAGATCCTCAGAAAGAGGCTGCTTATCATAACCATATCTGGTCACCTTATCTGCTAAATTATTCCAATGCAGCTCTCCATATTCATCATCCTTCCTTCTTTGAGATCCAAAAGCACATATTATTCCCGCATCTTTTGAATCTGCTTTAAACACTTTGTATGGTCTCCAGTGCTGTGTTTCTTTTCATGTACTGATTTCTCTTTTCATATTCATAGCCACCTTTAAATCACTGCACTGTTTCTCCAATCCCTACACCTCGGTCTTAGCTACTTGGGCTGCTTCATCCTGTTTACTCTTTTCCTTCACCAGCTTTTCACACTGTTACTAAGACTTATTGATTCATATGTGTCAAATCCATACTTCTCTGCATCTGTAAATTATTTAGCTTCTTTCTGGATCAGAAAAAGACACACCCTGCCCAACTTCTACTTTTTTTTTCCTTCTATTTATGTTGACCTATATTCTATCAACTTACCAGTTTTTACTACAGCATCTTGTAGGGTTTAATAAATCTTTCAATTTTTAGTTTTGGCACCTAGCATCCCTGACAGCTGTTCAATACTGGATATTTGACTAATTTTCTTTCTCCTATTACCTCGGTAAAATTTCATACGTCCCCGATGCTAGGCCGACTTGCATAAGTGTCCCCGACACTGAACCATCTCGGCCTGAAACGTCGACTGTACCTCTTCCTAGAGGTGCTGCCTGGCCTGCTGCGTTCACCAGCAACTTTGATGTGTGTTGACTGAACCATCCAATTCATTTGTGCACATGCGCCGCAGATGCTAGGTTGATCTGTATGAGTATCCTTGATACTGAGCTGTCCAATTCATTCACTCTCCTCTTTCACGCATTCCAGACGTTAGGTTGACCTGTATAAGTGTTCACCCCTTTTATTACTCAAAGTTTCTGTCATCACACTGAATCCGTTGGAATCACGATAAGAGGATCTGACCCATTCAAGACCACATTGATTGTAGTGCATAGGGCAAGAGCAAGACAGTTCTGAACTTTGACTGCCAAGAGGGAAACCCACAGGAGTTTAAAGAGAACAACAGGAATTTTGCAGATGCTGGAAATTCAAGCAACACACATCAAAGTTGCTGGTGAACGCAGCAGGCCAGGCAGCATCTCTAGGAAGAGGTAATGTACCTCTTCTTGGAGTGTAAAGAAACTTACTTTTCGGCAATTGCTGCTCCTGAGGAGTTTCCCCTAGGCAGCCCTGTCCTCAAAATTCCCCGTGTCACTGTTGTGCCTAGACAAGCAAATCTTATGGAATCTCTAAGTTCTGCCACGTACCGTTCAACTGGGTCTTCTAATATACAGTAACAAACTACAAGTAAAAGCATTTGATGGCTCTAGGCCTGTATTCACTAGAATTCAGAAGAATAAGAGTGACTTCATTGAAACCTATCAAATGGTGAAAGGCCTTGATAGAGTGGGTGTGGAGGGGATGTTTCCTATGGTGGGAGAGTCTAATACCAGAGGACACAGACTCAGAATAGAGGGGCGTCCTTTTAGAATGATGAGGAAGAATTTCTTTTGCAAGGGAGTGCTGAATCTGTGGAATTCTTTGCCACAGGCAGCTGCAAAGGCCACATCTTCATGTATACTTAAGGCAGAGGTTGATAGATTCTTGGTTGGTCAGGGCACATAGGGACACTGGAAGAAGGCAAAAGATTGGGGCGAAGAGGAAAAATTGAGTCAGCCATAATGAAATGTTGGAGCAGACTCAATGGGCCGTGTGGCCTGATTCTGCTCCTGTGTCTTATGGCCTTTTCCAATCTGAATCTTTGTCAAAGTAATTTTCACTGTTGTAATCGTCTTCACCTTGCCACTCCTTTGCTTGCCGCTACCATTATTCTATCCATGTCAACTCATTGCCATCATCAACATCTGATAGGCATCCACAATCTGCATTAATTTTCATATTTAATTTAGCCCTTTTAATGATGGATAAATAAGTACAGTACAATCTCTATGAGTCTGAAGGCGGAGAAGCCTTGAATTCTAATCCTGCAAAGACACAGAAACTACAGAAAGTATGTCAATACAACGTTACATACGTGGAGTATGGTCTTATTCTGTACCCGTCAGATCAGTGACAGCCCAAGTGTCTTATTTGTAATACTGTACTGTCTAATGAAGCCATGAAACCATCAACATTGCAGGAATGTTTCCTTAAAAGACACCCTGAAAAGGCTACTTATGGTGTTACTCAGTTCCAGAAGATGAAAGATGCATTTGAAATGCGTTGCACACTCAAGTCATTTGCCTGGAAAGCTAAAAGTGACCTTGAGAGTGGTCTCGTTACTTCTAAGAACATTTCCAAAATGATAGCAAAACTTGGAAAATCTCACACATTTGCTGAACGATTAATAATGCCTGCTATATCAGAAGTGCTCACCGCTGTTCTCAAACTGGATACCAGTATTTTAAAATCAATTCCTCAGAGTAAATAACTCTGTAGCTTGTCATGTTGAGGAAATGACTGAAGGCACAGGGTATCAACTGTGCACAGAGCTACAATAAACAGAAATTTGGATACATCTGAATTAGTCAACTGTGTGAGGCAATGAGGCATTGCTAATGGCATCGGTTTATCAAAATTGGAAAAGTTTATGAAAAGATTATCTTTTGTAAAAAGTTACAAACAAATACCAATGGAAAATCAATCTACAATAAGCTCAAAATGTATATTGAGGATAAAAGTATTCTGATTAGGAACATGATTTCTTGTGGAGCACCATACATGACAGGTCGCCATGCTGGTTTAGTGACATTTATGATAAAAGAAATTCCAAGTCTGTTTGCAATTCTTTGTGTAATTCATATCTCAGCTAGAAACCTCAGCCAGTGACTTTTTACAAACAGGACTTTTGTAATATCTGCTATTGACAAAATGATAGCTCATCCATTAAATAGCAGAATATTTTTCCAGTTATGCCAAGACAACGATGAAGAGTTTGTACACGTGCTTCTTCATGTTGAAGTGCATTGGCTGTTGAGAGGCTGCTGCTTAAATTATTTAAATCACAAACTTAGAGAAAGTCTGCAGATGCTGGAAATCTGAGCAACACACACAAAATGCTGGAGGAACACAGCAGGACAGGCAAAAGTATAGTCGATGTTTCAGTCTGAAAACATTCAGCAGGACTGGAGAAAAAATGCTGAGGAGTAGATTTAAAAGATGGGGGGAGGGGGAGAGAATCACCAGGTGTTAAGTGAATCCGGGAAGGGGATTGATGAAGTAAAGAGCTGGGAAATTGATTGGTGAAAGTGACAGAAGGCCATGGAAGAAAGAAAAAGGTAGTAGGAACACCAGAGGGAGGCGATGGGCAGGCAAGGAGATAAGATGAGGGAGGTAAAGGGGTATGGGAATTGGTGAAGGAAGGAAGAGGTGACAGGCATTACCAGAAGTTTGAGAAATCAATGTTCATGCCATCAGGTTGGAGGCTACCCAAACAGAATATAAGGTGTTGTTCCTCCAACCTAAGTGTGGCCTCATCACAACAGTGGAGGAGGCCATGGATGGACATATCAGAATGGGAATGGGAAGTGGAATTATAGTGGATGGCCACTGGGAGATCCTGCTTGTTCTGGTGGATGGAGTGTAGATGCTCAGCAAAGCAGTCTCCCAATCCACCATTGGGTCTCACTGATTTACAGGAGGCCACATCAGGAGCACTAAACACAGCAAGTGACCCCAACAGACTCACAGGTGAAGTGTCACCTCACCTGAAAGGATTGTCTAGAACCTTGAATGGTAGTGAGGGAGGAGGTGTAGGGGCAGGTGTAGCACTTGCTCTGCTTGCAAGGATAAGTGCCAGGAGGAAGATCAGTGAGGAGGGATGAATGGACAAGGAAGTTCAATGAACAAGGAGGCACCCTCACCTCCCATTTCTACCTCCTACCCAAAATCCACAAACCCGCTTGTCCAGGTAGACCCATTGTTTCAGCTTATTCCTGCCCCACTGAACTCTTATTGGCATACCTCGACTCTGTTTTAACCTCCCTGGTTCAGTCCCTTCCCACCTACATTTGTGACACCTCACGCATTTTTGATCTTTTCAATGATTTCAAGTTCCATGGCCCCTATCATCTTATTTTTACTATGGACGTCCAGTCTCTATACACCTTCATCCCCCGCCAGGAGGGCCTCAAAGCTCTGTTTCTTTCTGGACACCAGTTCCCCCCCACTACCACTCTCTGCCATCTAGCGGAAATTGTCCTCACTCAAAATCATTTCTCCTTTGGCTCCTCCCGCTTCCTTCAAACAAAAGGTGTAGCCATGGGCACTCACATGGGCCCCAGCTATACCTGCCTGTTTGTCGGCTATGAAAACAGTCCAAGTTCCAAGCCTACACTGGTGACCCTCCTGCATTTTTCCTGCACTACATCGACAACTGCATTGGTGCTGCTGCCTGCACCTGTGCCGAACTCATTGGCTTCATCCACTTTGCCTCCAACTTCCATCCTGCCCTCAAATTCACCTGGTCCATTTCTAACACCTCCCTTCCCTTTCTCGATCTCACAGTCTCTATCTCCGGAGGCAGATTATCTATCAATGTCTATTATAAACCCATGACTCTCACAGCTACCTGGATTGTACTTTGTCCCGCCCTGCTACTTCATCCTCTTCTCTCAGTTCCTCCATCTCTGCCGTATCTGCTTTCAGGATGAGGTTTTACATTCTAGAATGAAGGAGATGTCATCTTTTTTCAAAGAAAGGGGCTTCCCTTCCTCTACCATCAATGCGGCCCTCAACCGGGAGGAGGGTGGAGAAGATGGCGGTGCGCCTGCGTGTGCTCAGCCCTCCGGTGAAAAATGATATTGTATCTGTTAAATAGGGGCCATGGACAATTCTGATTTGATGGAGAATGGATGTGAAAGCACAAAGGAACATCTGGAGAAATTTCTGAAACGCCCTTTCGCTGCTGTCGTTACTGTGTGGTCGGGAATCTTTCGGAGGGTAGGCCTCAAAATTCCTGGCCTTGCCTGCTTTTGGCGACCAAGAAGGAGGTCGAATCGTTCGGACAGAGATGGCGCTCAGTACTCGATGTCGGAGAGCTAATCAGAGCTCGAAGTTTTCAGATGACTTAGAGTTGGATCGTGGTCGGCATGGCAGAGAGAGTTTTTTCTTCCTTCTCCCGTCTGCGTGAGATGTGGGACATTTGAGAAACTTTTAACTTTACTGTGCTCATGGACTTCTTCATCAAGTTATGGTATTGTTGCACTGTTTGTAACTATATGTTATAATTATGTGGTTTTGTCAGTTTTTTCAGTCTTGGTCTGTCCTGTGTTTGTGATATCACACTGGAAGAAATAATGTATCATTTCTTAATGCATGCATTACTAAACGACAATAAAAGAGAACTACGTGTCTTCATAATCATAATCATAAAAAAAACATATTTCTTCCATATCACGCACATCTGCTCTTACCCCATCCTCCCGCCACTCTTTTAGGGATAGGTTTCCTCTTGTCCTACCACCCCACCAGCCTCCATGTCCACAGGTAATTCTCCTAAGCTTCCATCACCTCCAAAGGGATTCCACCAGCAAACACATCTTTCACTTCCCCCCCCCCCACCATTTTATGCTTTCCGCAGGGATCGCTCCCTACGTGACTCCCTCGTCCATTCATCCCTCCCCACTGATCTCCCTCCTGGCACTTATCCTTGCAAGTGAAACAAGTACTATACCTCCCCCTGCACCTCCTCCTCCATCCCTACCATTCAGGGCCCTGAACAGTCCGTCCAGGTGAGGCAACACTTCATCTTTGAGTCTGTTGTGTATTCCTGGTGTGGCCTCCTGTATATCGGTTAGATCTGACGTAGATTGGAATTCCACTTCACTGAGCACCCATGCTCCATCTCCCAGAACAAGTGGGATCTCCCAGTGGCCATCCATTTTAATTCCCCATTCCCATTCTGATATGTCCATCCATGGCAACCTCCACTGTCCTGATGAGGCCATACTTAGGTTAAAGGAACAACAACGCTTGGGTAGCCTCCAACCTGATAGCATGAAGATTGATTTCTCAAACTTCCAGTAATGTCCCAACCCCCACCTTCCTTCACCATTTCCCATACCCTTTTTCTTCCCTCATCTTATCTCCTGGCCCGCCCATCGCCTCCCCCTAGTGCTCCTCCCCCTTTTTCTTTTTTCCATGGCCTTCTGTCTCTTTCACCAATCAACGTCCCAGCTCTTTACTTTATCACTCCTCCTCCTGCAAGGTTCACCTACTACCTTGTGTTTCTCTCTCCTTCCACTCACCTTTTAAATCTATGCTCGGCTTTTTTTCTTCAGTCCCGCCAAAGGGTTTTGGCCCAAAACGTTGACTGGATTTTTTTCCACAGATGCTACCTGGCCTACGGAGTTCCTCCAACATTTTGTGTGTGTTGCTTAAAAATATTTCTTTAACCTTTTTGACACTGTGGTTGAAATTTTGCTCAAAGTCGACAAGAACTTGGAAACAAGATTGAACTTCTCCATGGAGATGTTGAATACCTAGCTGATTTGTATGACAAAATGAGCATTCTAAATATGAAACTGTAGGGTGAGAATTTCAATTCAATCCAGGCAAGAAGTGCAGTATCCACTTTTATCAGAAAACTGGAAATATATAAGCAAAATATTGGGAGAAGAATGTTTCCCTGCATGGAAATTATGGAACTTTCTTTCACAGACAGTGATTTGCAAGAGTACTGCTTACACGTGCAGTCGCTGAAGAAGGATTTTCAAAATCAATTCAAGAATTTGAACAATTTGGAAATTCTAGGCTAGGTAATTAAAACATTTCTTTGCAAAGTGGAAGAAGAGGAAGAGATCTTGCAGGAAGAAATTATTGAAATTCAGAATGATGAAGCAAAAATGCTTTCCAAAAATGTTGGCTTTTGTGATATGTAATTGCACTGTCATATGACGTCTCCTGGTCTTGGCTCTTCATTGCACTTCCATCCTTCCACCTTATGGAAAGAGACTTCAGTGTAGTGAACCACATACTCAGAAAAACAGAAACCGCTTAAACATTGTTACACTTGGGGACTTAAAGCTTTTGATGTCACAACATGAACCCGATATTTCAACTCTTGCTAAAAGCCATCAAGCTCAAGAAACACATTGATATAGAAGCTGCTGTACAACACACAGGTACTGTGTAAACTGGGTTTAGAGACAAATAAAAATCAAGACAGTATAGTTTTTCTCATGTCAGCATGTGGTAGACATGTTTTCTTACTACGGGGCGCAGGAAATTTTATTATGCCTAAAAGGGGCATTGGTAAGTATGGAGGTATTTCAGGGGAGCGTTGGGTTGGGAAACACTATTCTAACCTATTCAACCTTTACCCATAACTCAGTGTAAGGGGTTTCTTCTTTTATGGTATTGTGAAGGCTAATAAAATGGCTTCTTTGTTATGTTAAAAATAAAATGGCTCCTCTGTGATGTTAACTGCTGAGACAGTAGTTCTCTCTCTAGCAGCTTGTTTGGGTTATAATTACTGATAACGAGAATTGTATTAGTTTGCTAACCAATTGGGATAGATGTTATTCTTTCTTGTGTGTCTGTAAGCTATTGTTTTCACAGGCTTTGGGCAGAAGGTGGATGGGGACAGCGAGAGGGGATGCGATGATGTAAGCTGGGTGATGGAATGGACCCCGAGCAGGAGTTCAAGGCCCAGGGTCTTCAGCGATGAGAGGAGACACGAACAGACTTGAGTAGAGTGTTTGGTCGGCCACCGAGGGTGGTCGCATTCGTGGGTCGGCAGAGTTCGGAGGACATCAACTGGAGGAAGGGGGTCCCAGTTCTGTAACAGCTCCAATGATGTGTGCATGAACTGGTTAATAATAATGGCACCTTTTTCTTTTTTTAAAAACAGTTAAACAGTTCTTATTTTGTTCCTTTACTATCTGCATAGTCAAAGTAAGAGTTATAAAGTGTAATCATTTAATCACAAATCGTGTACTGTCTGTTATTTGGCAGAGTGGAGTACATCACACAGCATCTACACAAACTTGATTACCCAGTTTGGTGGGGCCAAAGGCTGCTCCCCCTAGGCAAAAGCAAGCTGAGCAAGCCTAAGGCTTACCAGAGGGCTACATCAGGTTCTCAAGTCTTAGTAACATACTTGTCAATTTTCTTTGTACTCTATTGAGCTTATTGATATCTTTCATGTAGGTAGGTGACCAGAATTGCACACAATATTCTAATTTCAACTTCACCAACACCTTATGCAACTCCAACATAACATCCCAACTCCTGTATTCAATGCTCTGATTTATGAAGTCTAATATACTAAAAGCTTTCTTTACAACTGCTTGCGATGCCACTTTCGAGTTATTTTGGATTTACATTTATAGATCACTTTGTTCCACCACACACATCAATGCCCTACCATTCATTGTGTAAGTCTTATCCTATTTTTATGTTTTCATCTGCACATAGTAAAATGTCCTGATGAAAATATCAATACTGTGTAACACTCAGTTATCTTGTGGTGATGCTTGGTTAGCTTTTTACTAGGAATAAGGGCAATTACCAAAAAAACTGTTGTAACTGCATGTAACAGGATTACTACTTTTTAGGGCTTTGTGGTGAAAGAATTGGGTGGGGTGTGGAATACAGAGGAAGCGTCTTGTCTTATTATTGGTAGGGAAATGTCTTTGGATCATTGTACGAGAGAGAGGGTCAGATTTTATTGGATTAGCAACATCCACTCTCCAATCATGATCTTGTTCATTAACCTTCCTCCTCATCAACCTAGAGATTCTCTTCAGGTACTTCCACCAGCACGATTCCCACATTAGCTATATCTGCCATTACACCCCTATCTTCATGTACTGGGTGTGTCAATTTTCTATGTCGAAACAGATTGTTCCCGATGTTGGGGAAGTCCAGAACGAGGGGTCACAGTTTGAGGATAGAGGGGAAGCCTTTTAGGACCGAGATTAGGAAAAGCTTCTTCACACAGAGAGTGGTGAATCTGTGGAATTCTCTGCCACAGCAAACTGTTGAGGCCAGTTCATTGGCTATATTTAAGAGGGAGTTAGATATGGCCCTTGTGGCTACGGGGGTCAGGGGGTATGGAGGGAAGGCTGGGGCGGGGTTCTGAGTTGGATGATCAGCCATGATCATAATAAATGGCGGTGCAGGCTCGAAGGGCCGAATGGCCTACTCCTGCACCTATTTTCTATGTTTCTATAACGTTTTTGTTAGAAGCACTATATTAACTCTAATAACCCCACAAACTGAATAATACACGTATGTTTTTCTGTAGACTAACAAAAAGTGAGCAAAAATAAGTAGGTAGGCCAGGCAGCATCTGTGGATGTAAATGAACAGTTGATATTTCATTCTGAGGCCCTTTCCCTGGACCAGCATCTGCAGTCATCATCAAACTCCAGACCCTGGGAGTCAACACATCCTTCTGCAAATTGATCTTTAACTTCCTGACCAACATACAGCCATCAGTAAGAATAGGCAGCAACATCTGCCAGAATAATTCTAAACCCTGGTGCCCCACAAACTGGTATTGTCATCTCCCTACTCTACTCCCTGTACACTCATGGCTGCATGGCCAGATAGTGCTCTGATTCCATCTACAAGTTTGCAAATGATAACACCATCATGTCTGTATTTCAAATATCAATGTGTACATAAGAAGGAAATAGAGAGCTTAGTAATATTGCGTCATGACAACAATCTTTCTTTTAATGTCAGCAAAACAACAGAGCTCATCGTTGGTTCAGGAAGTGGGGCAGTGCATATCTTCCTGTTTTCAAAAACAGTGCCAAGATTGAGATCTTCAATGTCCTAACACAGTAGCAAGACACCATGGCCAAGAAAGCTCACCACTGACCCTACTCCCATTGAAGACTGAAGAAATTTTGCATTCCTGTCAATCCTTACCAATTCTTATTGATGTGCTGTGGTAGAAATGGTTAGAACTAGTGTATGAAGGGACTTAAGACTGCAAATGCGATTCATGAATAATCTTGGACGATAAGTGCAGTACCAGGAACTCCAATAAACAAGATACTAGACCTCTGGACCCCAGTTGTTTACAATATATATTAATGACTTGGATGAGGGAATTGAATGCAGCATCTCCAAGTTTGCGGATGACACGAAGCTGGGTGGCAGTGTTAGCTGTGAGGAGGATGCTAAGAGGATGCAGGGTGACTTGGATAGGTTGGGTGAGTGGGCAAATTCATGGCAGATGCAATTTAATGTGGATAAATGTGAAGTTATCCACTTTGGTGGCAAAAACAGGAAAACAGCTTATTATCTGAATGGTGGCCGATTAGGAAAAGGGGAGGTGCAACGAGACCTGGGTGTCATTATACACCAGTCATTGAAAGTGGGCATGCAGGTACAGCAGGCGGTGAAAAAGGCGAATGGTATGCTGGCATTTATAGTGAGAGGATTCGAGTACAGGAGCAGGGAGGTAATACTGCAGTTGTACAAGGCCTTGGTGAGACCACACCTGGAGTATTGTGTGCAGTTTTGGTCCCCTAATCTGAGGAAAGACATCCTTGCCATAGAGGGAGTACAAAGAAGGTTCACCAGATTGATTCCTGGGATGGCAGGTCTTTCATATGAAGAAAGACTGGATGAACTGGGCTTGTACTCGTTGGAATTTAGAAGATTGAGGGGGGATCTGATTGAAACGTATAAAATCCTAAAGGGATTGAACAGGCTAGATGCAGGAAGATTGTTCCCGATGTTGGGGAAGTCCAGAACGAGGGGCCACAGTTTGAGGATAGAGGGGAAGCCTTTTAGGACTGAGATTAGGAAAAACTTCTTCACACAGAGAGTGGTGAATCTGTGGAATTCTCTGCCACAGGAAACAGTTAAGGCCAGTTCATTGGCTATATTTAAGAGGGAGTTAGATATGGCCCTTGTGGCTACGGGGGTCAGGGGGTATGGAGGGAAGGCTGGTACAGGGTTCTGAGTTGGATGATCAGCCATGATCATAATAAATGGCGGTGCAGGCTTGAAGGGCCGAATGGCCTACTCCTGCACCTATTTTCTATGTTTCTATGTTTCTAGAAGGGTGGATGAGTCTGGGGGTTAGTTATGAGTCCTGATGCAGGGAGTAGAGAGAACTGTTAGACTCACATTCAGAGGTAAATTATGAGTCCTGATAACAGGGAACAAAGAGGACTGTTAGACCCGCGCTAAGAGATAATTGACATGTCTTTAAAACGATTGAGCATGTACTGACTGGTGGATGCTAAGCAAAGTTATGTGAAGTTGTTTGTCGATATGAGATCAGTACAACCTAAAAATCAGAGCTGTGGTGGAGGTGGAGACTGCTGCAGACTCTCCATGATATCATGTTAATAAACTCTTAAAATGAAACTCGAAGTTACTCTGGGTGTTCTGAGTTAGTATTTCCACAACATGCACCATAGAAACATCCCTATCTGAACGTATCATGGCCCATCACTACAGGAAACTGCAGAGTTGTGAACACAGCTCAACGCATCATGGAAATCAGCCTCCCCTCTGGGGAACCTGTCTATACTTCTCACTGCCTTTAGGAAGACCAAGCCTGTGCTTCTTCCTGTTACTATTGATGGAGAGGAGGTAGATCTGGTGAAGACCTGCAAGGCGCACCTGCATGACAGATTGAGTGGAGCATCAACTCAGAAGCTGTGTACAAGAAGGGCTAGAGTCACTTCTACCTCCTGAGGAGACTGACGTCCTTTGGAGTATGCAGGCCTCTCCTTCACATGTTCTGCCAGTCTATTGTTGCTAGTACAATCTTCTGTGCAGTGGTGTGCTGGGGCAATGGCATCAACATGGGTGATGCCAACAGGCTCAATAAACTGATTAGAAAGGTTGGCTCTGTTCTAGGAGTCAAACTGGACACACACTGTGGTAGAACAAAACACCCTCCAGAAGTTTCTGGATAATGTTTCTCACCCTCTGCATGCCACCTTGGCTGAACAGAGGAGCACTTTTAATAACGGACTAAAACAACTGCGCTACTTTAAAGAGCACTGTATGAGGTCATTCATATCCTTGGCCATTAGGCTCTATAATGAGTCAACCTATAGCCGGGGAAGTGATAACCCCATTCATGTTAAACTGTTATTGACCTCATTTTAGCTCTGTTTACCATACCCTGCTATCGCAGACACCCTGTGCAACATTCCCATCACTCCTTATCTGGACAGTGTGTGTGTGCACCCATTACTGTATAATATTACGGTAATTCTTGCACTACCATCTTATCAGTGTGAATTTGGAAATCTTTTAATCCTTGACTTGTAAATCTTGTACATCTTATTTTAAGGTAACTTTTTTTTATTCTTTCTTAATTCTCTTCTAATATTTGTATATCTGTGCACTTTTAATGCTACAGTGACACTATAATTTCCTTTGGGATCAATAAAGTATCCATCAATCTATCTATCTATCTAAAGCAGCCAGCATAATTAAACATCCCATACACCCCAGAATTCCCACTTCTCCCTTTCTCCCTTCAAAGTTCAAAGTAAATTTGAACTTTGAACCGTGAGGGGAGAAAATTGGATAGGTAGAAAAGTACTGGGAGTCCTTGTGCAGGATTCCCTAAAGGATAACTTTCAAAATGAGTCGATGGGAAGGAAGGCAAAAGCAATGTTAGCATCTATTCCAAGATGACTAGAATATAAGAGCAAGGATGTGATGCTGAGGCTTTATAAGGCTTTGGGCAGACCACACTTAGAGTATTGTGAGTATGTTTCAGCCCTTTATCTAAGAAAAGATGTGTTGGCATTGGAGAGGATCCAGAGGAGGTTCATGAGAATAATTCACGGAATGAAAGGGTTAATGTATGAGGAGCATGTGATGGCTCTTGGCCTGTATTCACTGGGGTCTAGAAGAATGAAGGGGGAAAACCTGATATGTTTTGTAACTCCAAAACATAAAAAATAATGGAAAGAAAAAGACGAGAGCCTGAAGAATAATGTGTCTTTGTTTTGATTTTACTTTAAGTGAGGCACACACATATGATATGGTGGTGAGATGACATATGCCATTCATGTACAGTAAGATATAACCTGTAATGAATTATTTAAACAACGAAAGAATGCCTAATCAAACAATATATTACAAGATTATTCATATATTACCGAAATATTAAATACACAACACTCCTCACTGCTTAGCTATACACTCCAACTCAGTATAGAATGCATCTCAACTTATATACATACATACTGTATACACAGTATACCATTGAATACAATTACTACATAGACATCCATAGCATAGTAAATTTTCAATTGATCCTTTCAGGCTGAAGAATTTAATTGCTCTAGAGGTTTTCTTATTTTTTGAGATAACATCTTCCCTGAGAAAGAGGGTCACTCTGCTTGGCAGGTGAGATGTGGCTGTGAACAAATCTCATATTCTGGGACCTACTCCATGGTGGTTTCAGAAACTGACTCTGGGACTGCAGGGAGTTGTTATGACTTGTTTCTTCTGGACACAATTGGCATCCCGAACAGTGTATGGTAAGCTTCACTGGACGATGTGGATCATAATGTATGAGTACAGTGTCTGACGTCATCATTTATTTTACCTTTTAGAAAACCACCTCACACTGCTTTGTCCATTGCCATGAGTTCAAGGGGTGGAGCACAGTAGCCAGGTTTGGCAGGAACTGGTTATAGTAATTGACAAATCCTAAAGAGTACTGCAACTGTGATATATCTTTTGGCCTTGGTGCATCCACCACTGCATAAATTTTCTCAACACATTTGTGTAATCCTTGTGCATCAATTGTGTGACCACCGTTGGCGATGCTTGGTTTAAAGAATTCACACTTGTGTCATACTCTGAGCCCATAATAAGACGATAAGATATAGGAGCAAAATTAGGCCATTTGGACCATCAAGTCAGCTCTGCCATTTCATTCTGAATTCCAGTGAGTAAAGGCCCAGAGCCGTGAAACACACCTCATATGATAAGCCTTTCATTCCTGGAATAATTTTCATGAACGTCCTTTGAATGCAAGCACATTCTTTCTTCGATAAGGGGCCAAAAACGGCTCTCAATACTCCAAATGAGGTCTTCCCAGTGCCTTATAAATCCTTGCTTTTACAGTATATTCTAGTCCTCTTGAACTGAATGCTAACGTTGCATTTTCTTTCCTCACTATTGACTCAACCTGTAAATTAAACGTTAGGGAATCCTGCACAAGGATCCCCAAATCCCTTTGCACCTCAGATTTTAGAACTTCCTCTCCATTTAGAAAATAGTCAGCCCTTTTATTTCTTCTACCAAAGTGCATGACCATACACTTCAGAACACTGTATTCCATCTGCCTCTTCTTTGCCCATTCTGTTAATCTAAGCCCTTCTATAGTTTTCTGCTTTCTCATAACGTCTAGTATTCTAATCTTTTTAAGTTGTAGTTTTCTCAGGCACTGGTGCCCTCAATATGGGAGCCCTCCTGCTTTTACCAAATAAAAGCTTGTTGATTGCTGTATTTCACTGTGTAATGCCCTGGTAAAGGATTAACTGCTAATGTTGTAGGTATTTCATGTAATGGTTATTCTGAAGAAGCCGAGTGTTCTGCTGTTTGCATTACTGGTAAAGATAAGGGATGCTTAGGAATGAATGTTTCATCCAATCAGAAGGTTGGAACTGGGCTGTAGAGAATGCTGGGGAGCAGCTTTTGGAATGGACACAAGGCTTTGGCAAGAACACCTAGGGGCCAGTTACATACGTAAGTTCATTCCTTATTTCTTATGGAAACCTTGAGAGAATAATGTATATGTCTACTGAGCTCATGTTCTGGTCTGGGTGTCAAATGTGGGATTTCTGGGAGACTTCCACCTTCCTTGATGGCCATATCTGCACCAGGTCCATCATGATGCAGCTTCTTAGAGACCATGTTAGGGAACTGGAGTGGCAGCTCGATAACCCTCAACTTGTTAGAGAAAGTAAAACAGTGGTGGACAGGAGCTACAGGGAGGTAGTCACCCAAGGCTACAGGAGACAGATAAATGGGTGACTGTCAGGAGAGGGAAGAGAGAACATCAAATAGTAGAGAGCACCCCCTGTGGCTGTCCCTGTCAACAATAAGTACTCATTTTGAGTACTGTTGGGGGCCAAGCTACCGGGGGGAATCAATAGCCATAAATGCAAGAGAGGGAATTTGTTGAATGCCTCCGAGATGGCTTTGTAGAGCATCTTGTCCCTACTCATGGAAAGGCAATCTTAGAGGATTTTTTAGCTAGTGAGTAGGGAATCTGTGGGATGCTTTGCCAGATTGCAGTGGAGGCCAAGTCTGTGGATGTATTTAACAATCATTTGCTGATCAGTCAGGGCATCAAAGGATATGGTGAGAAGGCAGTTGTATGGGGTTGAGTGGGATCCTAGATCTGCTGTGATAGAATGATGGAGCAGATTTGATGGACTGAATGGCATAATTCTTCTCTTGTGTCTTATGGTCTTAAGGATTGAGGTCACTTTCAGCGGGAGATGGAGAGAGAAGGAGGTTGAGAGAACCAGCCGTTGGATTTGATCCAGTAGGAACACACAATCTGATAGAGCCCAAAAGGGGAACTTTTACTGAGAAGCAGTGAATAGGAATCGGTGCAGTGAAGACATCAGAAACAATAGCTTATGTAAGATTTAAGCTCCAACCTGTGCACATTTGACTGTTTAGTTATAATGATCCTTTTTTGTCTTCTCTTTTCCTTTAATAACTCTTTGGTTAACATTCATAATTCAGCATGTGCTTTGCTTTGTTGCATTTTATACAAGTTTTGTCTTTAAATTTGCTTTGATCTTGTATCTGTGAACCCCTGCCACAATGGTAGCACCATTTGTTTGGCCAGGTTGGCTTTTATTAAGACGTTGCCAACTTGGCATTTATTTTATTTTCCTTTGAAGGCAACAAATAGAACCGCAAATCCTTCCAAGATAAACAGCATACACACCTTTATCCTTCTGACACAAAGATGAAATAGCTAAGTTATGCATGTTCAGTATATTCCTTTGAGAGTAGAGCATAGATGAGCTTTTATCAGAATAGATATCTAGTTGAAGAATAGTATTCTGAGATGGACAAAAGATTTGATATTCCCTACAAAGCACTCCATAGTTTTTAGTTTTTTTTTATTAAAGAAATCAGAAATTAAATTGTTTAGTTGCAGAACAACTGCAAACAGTTGCATATTTGCACCCTTATCATAAGACCATAAGATGTAGGAGCAAAATTTTGCCATTCAGCCTATCGCCTGCTCTGTCATTCAATCATGGCTGATTTTTATCCCTCTCAACCCCAGTCTTCTGTCTTCTTCCTGTAATCTTTGACGAGCTTACTAATCAACCTCTTCTTTAAATATGCCAAATGACTTAGACTCCACAGCCACCTGTGGCAATGATTCATTTCCCTTTGGTTAAGGGTATTCCTCCTCACCCCTGTTCTGGAGGACCATCCTTGTATTCTGAAGATATTCTGATCCTAGATTCTGCCAGTATTGGAAACATCCCCATCATGTCTACTCTATCTATGCCATTCAATATGATTCCACCTCATTCTACTAAACTCCAGTGAGTACAGGCCCAGAACCATCAAATGTTCCTCATACAATAACCCTTTCATTCCCAGAATCATTCTCATGAACATCCATTGGACCCTCTCCAATGCCAGCACGTCCTTTCTTAGATAAGGGTCCAGAACTGCTCACAGTACTCCAAATGCAGTATGCTCTTACAGTACATTCTAGCCCTTCAAAATTAATGCTAACATCGTATTTGCCTTCCTTGTTCCTTGTTACAGGCTCAACCTGCAAGTTAAATTTTAGGGAATCCTGTATGAGGACTCCCAAGTCCCTTTAAACCACTTCTTTCAGAATTTGCTCCCTGTTAAGTAAAGTCTACACCTTTATTCCTTCTACGAAAGTACATAACCATACATCGCCATACACAGTATTCCATCTGCCACTTCTTTGCCCATTCTCCTAATCTGTCCAAGCCCTTTTGCCAACACCATGCTTCCTCAGGACTGCCTGCCACCTGTGCCCCCCCCCCACATACTTCTGCAGACTTGTCCACAAAGTCATCTATCCTGTCATCCAGATCTTTGATACACAACATGAAAAGAAGCAGTCCCAACACTGACCTCTGCGAACACTAGTCACTGGTAGCTAACCTCTTTAATCCCACCTTTATCCTCCTGCCAGAGAGCCAATCGTCTGTCTCTGCTAGTATCTTTCCTGTAACACCATGGACTCCTATCTTGTTTAGCAGCTTCATGTGTGGCACCTTGACAAAGGTCTTTGAAAATTGAAGTGAACAACATCCATGGACTCTCCCTTGTCTATCCTGCCTGTAATTTCCTCAAGGGATTCCAACAGATTTGTCAGGGAAGATTTTTCCCTAAGGCAACTATACTGACTTTGGCCTATTTTATCATGTGCCTCCAAGTACCTAAACGAAGGCAAGGCGGAATCAAGGCAGTCAATGAGGGGTGAGGCAAGGTGGGAATGAGGCAAAATTGAGGCGAGCAGAGGCAAGGCAAAGTTCAGATGTCCCTGATAGTGAGAAAGGCACAAGGTTCGATTGATTTAAGTTCTGGATTGAATTGGAAAGGTTGGGAATGGGCCAGATCGTGGCAGAGGGGTCCAGGCCCCAGAGCAGTCTAAGAGCAAGGAATGACCTGGTGTTTGGGCAATTTAAGCACCAGGCCAGATGTAAAAGGTCAGGGTTGTATTATTATGTGTGTACATAATCAAAAATTTCAGTTCCCAGTATGCAATGCAGGCTATTCATCCAGAACTGGAAGTGACACTGGTGAATGGGTCACACACACTTTTGGTGCTGGGGAGTCCCAAGTAAAATGTGGCTGAGCTGAAGCCATTCTGTAAATAAACAATGTGCTTGCTTTTTACCCATGTAAGTTTGTCTTTATTAAGAATAAACATAAAATGGTGTCGGAAGTCGGCATGAGGTCTAAGTACGAAGCATAACAGGAAACTGCGACCGTCTAAGAAAGAGACGCAAGGTTCTGATGGAGAGAAGCTGCTGGCAAGGGAACAAGCTGTCTCGAAGTTCCCCAAGAGATCCAGGTGAGAGAAGCACAAAAAATTTGTTATGGATAAGCTAAATCAAAGCTAACACCCTGTTCCTGTTCACAGGAAGAGAAATATACATTTATCGGCAATCTAGCTGATAATTGGAAAGGCTTCAAGCAGTGATTTAGCAGCAAAGGCACAGATGAAAAATTGAATGTGTCTATCTTTCTACACGTAATAGGTGAAGATGCTTTGGACATCAATAACAGCTTTCAAATTGAAAGGATAGCCTTGACATTGGACACTCTGATGACAAAATTTGGGGGGTATTCTGTCCTAAGTTATTTTCCTATGAACAGAATCAAGGTGTTAGCTTTGACCAATATTTAGCTGAGCTTTGCACACTGAGTAGGTGCTGTGAGTTTGGAGATTTGAGAGACTCACGACTTAGAGGAAAAACAGTTTGTGGAATCCCAGATAATGTTCTCAGAGAAAGATTGCTCTGTGAAAGAGAATTGACACAGAAAAGGTGGAGAATACAATAGGGCAGCGGAGACTACACAAGCACAAGCTAAGGAGCTGCACAGAGCAAAAACAACAGTGTGTGGTGACCCACTTTCTAGCACACAGAAACCGGCTCACGAAACAGCACATGCCAGCAGAGAGGCCGGCCCCAAAAATGGTGCCAGGCTATCTTCACCAGCAGGGGGAAAATCCCGCACGCGGAAAGGGTCTGCGAATATGCATTCCCCACAGCAGTCCCACCCAGGGAGGGTGGGAACGGGAAGGCTTTAAAGGAGGCCGCGAACTTTGAATAAATCTCTTTTATCGCAACTCCAACTCACTGACTATGTGTCGTTATTCTAGCGCTGTATGTAGCACACGGCTACAATTGGTGACCCCGACGGCCCAAACGATATTTGGACCAGAGATGACTGACGCCGCACCTGTTCATGCAGTTTTGTTGAAACTGCCAAGCTTCTGGACACTGTGACCCCACTTATGGTTCGAACAAGCAGAAGAACAATTCCACATTCGGCAGATAACCTCCGATTCCACTCGTTATTATTACGTGGTGATCTCCCTCGACCAGGAGACAGCTGCACAAGTTGAGGAGGTTATACAGTCGCCCCCAGAGGACAGCAAATACACAGCATTCAAAGCCCTGCTCATAAGGAATTTTGGACTCTCACAGCACGAACGAGCTGCCCACTTACTGCACTTGGATGGTTTGGGATTAATGGTCGGCATTAATGAACGAGATGCTGGCCCTGGCTGAAGGACACAAACCCTGCCTTATATTTGAGCAGGCGTTCCTAGAGCAACTGCCCGAGGACATATGCCTGCTGCTGTCCGATGCAGATTTCAGCGACCCCCGGGAGGTGGCAGCCCGGGCAGATGCACTGTGGAATGCCAAGAAGGAGAGAGGGGTGTCTGTCGCACAGATCACCAAGCCGCGTGCCCAGCGGCAGACCAGACCAGGCCCGGCAGCAGAGCCTACAAAACCCGGCGACGGGAGTGAGGAACCCAAACAACAATGGTGCTTCTACCACCAGCAGTGGGGCACAGAGGCCCGCCACTGCAGACCGCCATGCAAATTCCCGGGAAACGCCAGGGCCAGCCGCCGCTGATGGCTATGGCGGCTGGCCATCAGGACAGCCTCCTGTACGTCTGGGACAAGCAGTCGGGACGCTGCTTTTTGGTCGACACCGGAGCGGAGATCAGCGTCTTACCTCCAACGAGTTACGACAACCACAACAGAGAACCAGGACCCACCCTGAGGGCCGCAAATGGCAGCACAATACAGACCCATGGCACCCGCACGGTGCGGCTACAGTTCAGCTCCAGCCGGTTCACGTGGGACTTCACACTGGCCGCCGTGGCCCAACCACTCCTGGGGGCGGATTTTCTGCGAGCCCACAGCCTGCTGGTTGACCTGCAAGGGAAGTGACTAGTCCACGCCAAGACTTTTCAAACGTTCTCCCTGGGAGAAGCCAAGTTGCCAGCCCCACACCTGGACTCCATCACGCTGTCTGACGACAAATTCACCAGGGTCCTGGTGTAGTTCCTATCAGTTTTGACACCGCAGTTCATGGCAGCCATGCCCAGACACGGAGTACAGCACCAGATCCCGACCCAGGGACCACCCCTCCACGCCCGTGCTCGAAGGCTCCCCCCGGACAAGCTCCGACTGGCGAAGGAGGAGTTCAAGAAGATGGAGGAATTGGGGATCATACGATGGTCCAACAGCCCATGGGCCTCCCTCTTGCACATGGTGCCCAAGGCAACGGGGGGCTGGAGAACATGCGGCGACTACCGCAGACTGAACGAGGCTACAACGCCAGACTGCTACCCTGTGCCGCACATTCAAGACTTTGCAGCAAACCTACACGGCGCAAGGATCTTTTCCAAGGTAGACCTCATCCGGGGATACCATCAAATCCAGGTACATCCGGATGACATCCCCAAAACAGCACTCATCACCCCGTTCGGCCTTTTCGAATTCCTCCGAATGCCATTCGGCCTTTTCAAATTCCTCCAAATGCCGTTCGGCCTAAAGAATGCCGCACAGACTTTCCAGTGGCTAATGGATGCAGTGGGACGTGAGCTGGACTTTGCATTCATCTATTTTGATGACATCCTCATAACCAGCAGTAGTCGTCAGGAGCACCTGTCCCACCTCCGTCAACTCTATGCCCGACTGAGCAAATTCGGCCTTACGATCAACCCGACCAAATGCCAGTTCGGACTCGACACCATTGACTTCCTGGGCCACAGGATTATAAAAGACGCCTCTGCCCGCTGTCTGCCACTTCCCCCGACCCAACACAACCAAAGGCTTGCAGGAATTCCTGGGTATGGTGAATTTCTACCACCGTTTCCTCCCCTCAGCAGCCCGAACCATGCGCTCCCTGTTCACCCTGATGTCGGGTAAGGGCAAGGACATTACCTGGGACGAAGAGGCCGTGGCTGCATTCGTTAAAACCAAAGAAGCCTTGGCAAACGCCGCGATGCTAGTGCACCCCAGAATGGACGTTCCTACTGCCCTCACGGTGGACGCATCCAACACAGCAGTCGGTGGAGTGCTGGAGCAACTCATCGAGAGTCGCTGGCAACCCCTGGTGTTCTCCAGTAAACACCTACGACCACCCGAACTCAAATACAGTGCTTTCCATCGGGAGCTATTGGCACTATACCTGGCAATCCGGCATTTCAGGTACTTCTTAGAAGGTAGGCCCTTCACCGCGTCATGGACCACAAACCGCTTACCTTTGCATTCACTAGGGTGTCTAATCCCTGGTCCTCCCACCAGCAGCAACATCTGTCCTACATCTCCGAGTACACGACAGACATCCGGCATGTCTCGGAAAAGGACAACGTCGTGGCGGACGCACTATCCAGACCGACCATACAGGCCCTGTCCCAGGGGGTGGACTATGCAGCGCTGGCAGAGACACAGCAGGCAGACACTGAGATCCCCAGTTACAGGACCGCAGTCTCTGGTTTGCAGCTCCAAGACCTCCCCGTAGGCCCAGGTGAGAGGATCCTACTGTGTGACGTAGCTACCGGCCAACCCCGCCCCGTCGTCCCAGCAGCCTGGTGGCGGCGAGTTTTCAACTCCATTCACAACTTAGCGCACCCCTCCATCAGGACAACCGTCCGGCTGGTCTCTAACAGGTTCGTGTGGCATGGACTTCGTAAACAGGTCAGTGAATGGGCCAAAACGTTCATGCAGTGCCAAACAGCCAAGGTGCAGCGGCACACCAAGGCTCCGCTGCAGCAGTTCGAACCCACCCGCCGGAGGTTCAGCCACATCCATGTGGATATCGTGGGGCCCCTGCCAGTGTCACAAGGAGCGCGGTACCTCCTAACTATGATAGACCGGTTCACCAGATGGCCAGAGGCAGTCCCGCTCAGCGACACCACCTCCGAATCCTGCGCCCGAGCACTGATCGCAACCTGGGTAGCCCGCTTCGGGGTACCGGCCCACATTACCTCCAACAGGGGCGCCCAGTTCACCTCCAGCCTGTGGTCAGCTATGGCCAACCTTTTAGGATCGCAGCTACACCACACAACTGCCTACCACCCACAGTCGAACGGACTAGTGGAGCGTTTCCACGGTAACCTGAAGTCGGCTCTCATGGCCCACCTGGAAGGGCCTAACTGGGTGGACGAACTTCCCTGGGTCCTGCTCGGAATCCGCACAGCGCCTAAGGAGGATCTGCACATCTCGTCGGCCGAGTTGGTGTACGGCGCGCCCCTGGTCGTCCCAGGAGAGTTCATACCAGCCCCAAGGGGGCAAGAGGAAGAACCCACAGCAGTCCTGGACAGACTACATGAAAGGCTCGGTAACCTGGCCCCAATACCCACTTCACAGCACGGACAGAGCCCGACCTGCGTACCCAAAGACCTGCAGAACTGTAAGTTTCTTTTTGTACGATGGAGCGGACACCGGGCACCGTTACAGTGGCCCTATGAGGGGCCGTTTAAGGTGATCAGGAACAACGGGTCCACGTTCGTGCTGGACATTGGGAGGAGAGAGAAGGTTTTCACGGTGGACCGACTCAAACCGGCCCATGTGGACTTGGTGCAGCCAGTCCGGGCTCAGGCACCACGGCGCAGGGGCAGACCTCCCAAACAGAGGCCGATCCAGACTGTGGACATTGGGGGAGGTATCGCCGGTTCTGGGGGCGGGGTTATGTGGCAACCCACTTTCTAGCACACACAAACCGGTTTATAAAACAGCGCGCGCCAGCAGAGAGCCCGGCCCCAAAAATGGTGCCAGGCTATCCTTACCAGCAGGGGGAAAATCCCGCGTGCGAAAAGGGTCTGAGAATATGCATTCCCCACAGCAGTCCCGCCCAGGGAGGGCGGGAATGGGAAGGCTTTGAAGGAGGCCGCGAAGTTTGAATAAATCTCTTTTATTGCAACTACAACTCACCAACTACGTGGTGTTATTCTAGCACTGTGTGTAGCACACCGCTACAAGTGCATGCTGTGAAAACAGAGGGGCAGAGCGCGAGGCGTTACCCAAAGCAACAGCATAGCAAAGACATAGGATCGAACAGCAAATGCAGCAAATGCAGAGGTAGGCACAAACCAAAGTGCTGCGAAGCTGGAGCTACCGACAGAGAGGTGTGCACAGTTGCTGAGAAAATGGAGAAAGTCTTTATAGATTCTCTACAGACTGCAGGTGCTGGTAAAATAGATTGGTAAAATGGATTGTTCTAGTGACTGTGAATGAGACAGTAATTCCATCCAAGCTTGACACTGGAGCCCAGGTAAATCTGTTATCCATGGATAATTACAAGACTCTCAAAGTAAAGAGCAAGAAGTTGAAAGTGATAGGCTGTACTAGAAAGAACATTCCAGCAAAAGGGGGCTGTATAGCGACCTTCAAGCACAAGGGGCAGCACCTGAAAGCACAGCTACTGATTGTAGAAAAGAGAGTACAGCAAACATTAGGTATGACTGTATGTGAAAAGCTCAACCTGGAGGAATGAGTGTTCATAGTGGCTTCATAGATTAAAAGAGGACCACACTACATTCATGGGAGAGTATGCAGATGCCTTTGAGGGTCTCAGATGGTTACCTGAGGTAAGTCGAGAAACTCGTAACAGCATCCATGAAGTTATGCAAGAGAATCACATGAACTCCACCTTCCATAGACATTCATACCAGCTCCACCAGCCGACAGTCAGCGTGACAGTGCTGAACCGAGTGATCATGGTGAAGGAGTGGCCAGTCTTACTTCCACATCATGCAGCTTTGGTTCAAAATCCATCTCTCATCGACTTTCAGTTAAAGACTGGAAATCAAAAATATCTCCATGGTCTGCTCTGATGTTGAAATGGAAAAATAAAAGGAAAGATGGCGGAACTACACTGTCCCTGAGGTCAGAACAACAGCAACAGGTCAGCACAGACCAACAGGGGGAGCTGCTATCGGTGATATGCAGACAACAGAAGGAGCTCTGTGAAATAGATAGAATCAGTTGGAACTTGTGCTAAGACTCACTGATGTAGTCCAGGGCTTCATTATGAGGCACACAGCAAGAACAAGAACCATAGAACCATAGAACACCACAGCACAGAAAACAGACCATTCGGCCCTTCTAGTCTGTGCCGAAACTTTTTCTGCTAGTCCCATTGACCTGCACCCAGTCCATAACCCTCCAGACCGCTCCCATCCATGTATCTATCCAATTTAATCTTAAAACTTAAGAGTGAACCCACATTTACATCAGATGGCAGATCGTTCCACACTCCCACCACTCTCTGAGTGAAGAAGTTCCCCCTAATGCTCCACCTAAACCTTTCCGCTTTAAATTTCTTTAAGAATCACTGTCTTTAGCTCCCTCTTCAGGACCTGGGGTTCATTTGGTTTCAGCTTTCCGTGCACCATCTCCTTAGTAATAGCAACAACGCTCACTTCTGACCCCTAACACTCCTGAATTATTGGCGTACTGCTAGTTTCTTCTACAGTGAAGACTGATGCAAAATGCTCATAAAGTTCATTTGCCATTTCTTTGTCCCCCATTCCTACCTTTACAGCTGTCCAATATCCACACTGTTTTCTCTTTTATTCTTTACATGTCTGAAAAAAAGCTTTTGCCATCCTTTTTTTATATTATTGACTTGCTTTCCTTCATATTTTATCTTTTCTTATTGCTTTTTTAAATTTCTTTCTGATGATTTTTAAATGCTCTCAAATCCTCTAGCTTCTCACTAATTTTGCTATGTTGTTATGTAAAACAAAATATTGAAAAATTATTAAAAATCCATTATAACAGTAATTACTCATCAACAGGATTTTGGTGTTGACTTCAAAAAAATTGCATGATTCTTTCCACTGTTATTGACCTTGAAGAAAGCTCCCTATAAAGGTCTTGTAATCTTCACGGCATGTATTTTCCATGCCAATGTGAGGCACTAATTCTAAAAGTTTCAACCTGCTCAACACCAGAATGAGCACCCAATCATTGTTCTCGATAACAGTGCATTAGGGAGTAAAAAGGCAAATTTTTTCTGTATAATTTTTACGAAGCTCAAGACAAATTTATAAAAGTAACATGGAGCTAATGTAGCTGAGCATTTTCTTGAAAAATGAAAGCATAATTTTGATTATTTTACAAACATAGAAACATAGAAAACCTACAGCACAATACAGGCCCTTCGGCCCACAAAGTTGTGCCGAACATAACCCTACCTTAGAAATTACTAGGCTTACCCATAGCTCTCTATTTTTCTAAGCTCCATGTACCTATCAAAAAGTCTCTTAAAAGACCCTATCGTATCCACCTCCACCACCGTTGCCAGCAGCCCATTCCACGCACTCACCACTCTCTGCGTAAAACACTTACACCTGACATCTCCTCTGTACCTACTCCCCAGCACCTTAAACCTGTGCCCTCTTGTGGCAACCATTTCAGCCCTGGAGAAAAAGCCTCTGACTATCCACACGATCAATGCCTCTCATCATTTTATACACCTCTATCAGGTCACCTTTCATCCTCCGTCGCTCCAAGGAGAAAAGGCCGAGTTCACTCAACTTGTTTTCATAAGGCATGGTCCCCAATCCAGGCAACATCCTTGTAAGTCTCCTCTGCACCCTTTCTATGGTTTCCACATCCTTCCTGTAGTGAGGCGACCAGAACTGAGCACAGTACTCCAAGTGGGGTCTGACCACGGTCCTATATGGCTGCAACATTACATCTCGGCTCCTAAATTCAATTCCACGATTGATGAATGCCAATACACCGTATGCCTTCTTAACCACAGAGTCAACCTGCAAAGCTGCTTTGAGCGTCCTATGGACTTGGTCCACAAGATCCCTCTGATCCTCCACACTGCCTAGAGTCTTACCATTAATACTATATTCTGCCATCATATTTGACCTACCAAAATGAACCACTTCACACTTATCTGGGTTGAACTCCATCTGCCACTTCTCAGCTCAGTTTTGCATCCTATCAATGTTCCACTGTAACCTCAGACAGCCCTCCACACAATCAACAACACCTCCAACCTTTGTGTCATCAGCAAGCTTACTAACCCATCCCTGCACATCCTCATCCAGGTCATTTATAAAATCACGAAGAGTAGGGGTCCCAGCACACCACTGGTCACCGGCCTCCATGCAGAATTTGACTTGTCTACAACCACTCTTTGCCTTCTGTGGGCAAGCTAGTTCTGGATCCACAAAGCAATTTCGTATACGTTATTGCCAAGAAATCTGAGTGCAGTCATTAATTGCATTTTCTGTATATCTTGCAATAATTAGAGTCTCCTTGGAAGAATCTGACACACGCAGACGTCATAGCAATGAATAGAATATTAGGATTTTCCCAGTTTTGTGCCCCACATTAGATCCAGTGTGGGCTCATTTACACTGGAGGATACAAAGATAGATTAGGTAACAACACCTCCATTCAGTTTGCAAGAGCAACCCTGAGTTTCCAGTCACTTGTCATTTTTATTCTCCATCCACTCTACCTCTCTACCGGGGCGACAAATGTGGTCTGGGGCGCTTCAACAAAAAAGAATGCTTTTCCCTACAGCCTGTAGTTGGCTAGTATTTTACTATCAAGAGACAGTTGGCAACCTGACAATTGTCTTTAATAGGATTCACAGATACCATAAAATAAATGGCCTGAAACAGTTCCATCTTTGATTTTTGTGGGACTGATTTTTGAGCCCACTGAAGCCTTCTGGTCTACTGCCTGCCTGTGAATGATCCTCAGTAAGACTGACTACTCTCCCTCTTCCATACCCAAAGCCTGAACTGTCTACAGCTACTACGAAACTTAAGCTTTCCAACCAGCTAGATGATATAATTGAGGTACAGCATTAAGATTTGATGCCAAAAAGCCATTGGGGAAATGGAAGGGGACAGAATTAGAAAGAAGTGCATAAAAGCACATAGGAATGAAAAAGTATATATTTATTTTGAAACTTAGAGCAACACTTATACACTGGACATCTGCACCATTCACTTCCATTGATATTCCACTGAAACTCATAAAAGGAATGTAAGGTGTTCAAAACTCTTCTTTGAAAGGTCTGGTCCATTGAAAAACTTAGAATTGAAATATTTTTTCTGTTGGCTAATGTCTTTTTAAAAATCGAATGTGGCTAAAGGGAAGTAGAATACAGAACTGTGAACAGTGGAACGTTCCCAATGGACTAATTGTCCCATTCCCATTTCTATGAGCTACAAAACGTTGCTGCAAATGAAATCTGCAACAACTTGTTTTTTGTAACAGGAGGCTAACAGCTGACTATGATAGCTTTAATCTTTTGTCCCGAGACAGCTAATTTTTCTATGTCAACACTCTGCAATCGTTCATCAGCTGCCTCGTATAGAGCTCCCCGCCTTTAATTTCTATAGAGTCTTGGGATCATCCTGCTCAGCACATTCATCTTGTACTTCTAATTGAATAGTAAACCACACCTTCCTGCTATAATCGGATCAAACAATCAAGGAAAGATTAATTGGTGGTAAATTCCTCAGACAGGTAACTTGGACATGCAGATATAGAAAAGGGTAGGAATGGCTTTCAGATTTATTTTCCTCCTTGCAAACAAATCATCCTTTCATTACAAACAGTGACACAACAAAGATTAAGGGCGCATCCTCTTGATTTATTTTATCATCATTCTTTGTTTGAAATTACAAGATATTATTGATAAATAGCATGAGCAGTATCCTTACATGTGAATGACAATGCAATATTAATATTAGTGTAAATGTTTAGATTGAAAGGGGGTGGAGGAATCACTTTATATGCTTTTCGGCTGGCATTGATTCACTCCTTTGGAAATTCTGCTAAGATGATACTATCATATTTCAACTGTATTTTTTCCAAGTCTTTCCTATAATTTCACCTACAGCTTCAATCTGAAAATAGCATATGTGAGATTGGGATAATTGTATCATTGAATGAGATTGAAATATACATTTACAGTAGCAAAATTTAAAATATGCATATATTGCAGTTTGTTTTATTTTGTTCCTATGTTCTATTTCACCTTTATATTTCAAAAGTAGAAAATTCAAAAGTGAAGTCTCATTCCAGGCTGACGTCACTTTTCTTCTTACCCATTGGAAATTTAAAAAAAATAAAATGCATATTCTCAGATGAGGACTGACAGCAAGTTTAGATCTATCCACTGTTTCTGAATTTTTTGAATGAAATGCATCGAAACATAAAAGCCATCCATTACCAGCACACTGTACTGCAAGTCCAGATAAGACCATCAGACCATAAGACAAAGGAGCAGAAGTCGGCCATTCGGCCCATCGAGTCTGTTCCGCCATTTTATCATGAGCTGATCCATTCTCCCATTTAGTCCCACTCCCCTGCCTTCTCACCATAACCTTTGATGCCCTGGCTACTCAGATACCTATCAATCTCTGCCTTAAATACACCCAATGACTTGGCCTCCACTGCTGCCTGTGGCAATAAATTCCACAGATTCACCACCCTCTGACTAAAAAAATTTCTTCGCATTTCTGTTCTGAATGGGCGCCCTTCAATCCTTAAGTCATGCCCTCTCGTAATAGACTCCCCCATCATGGGAAACAACTTTGCCACATCCACTCTGTCCATGCCTTCCAACATTCGAAATGTTTCTATGAGGTCTCCCCTCATTCTTCTAAACTCCAAGGAATACAGTCCAAGAGCGGACAAGTGTTCCTCATATGTTAACCCTCTCATTCCCGGAATCATTCTAGTGAATCTTCTCTGTACCCTCTCCAACGTCAGCACATCCTTTCTTAAATAAGGAGACCAAAACTGCCCACGGTACTCCAAATGAGGTCTCACCAGCGCCTTATAGAGCCTCAACATCATATCCCTGGTCCTATACTCTATTCCTCTAGAAATGAATGCCAACATTGCATTTGCCTTCTTCACTACCGACTCAACCTGGAGGTTAACCTTCAGGGTATCCTGTACGAGGACTCCCAAGTCCCGTTGCATCTCAGAACTTCGAATTCTTTCCCCATTTAAATAATAGTCTGCCCATTTATTTCTTCTGCCAAAGTGCATAACCATACACTTTCCAACATTGTATTTCATTTGCCACTTCTTTGCCCATTCTTCCAATCTATCCAAGTCTCTCTGCAGACTCTCCGTTTCCTCAGCTCTACCGGCCCCTCCACCTATCTTCGTATCGTCAGCAAACTTAGCCACAAAGCCATCTATTCCATAATCCAAATCATTGATGTACAGTGTAAAAAGAAGCGGCCCCAACACGGACCCCTGTGGAACACCACTGGTAACCGGCAGCCAACCAGAATAGGATCCCTTTATTCCCACTCTCTGTTTCCTGCCAATCAGCCAATGTTCTATCCACGTATGTAACTTCCCCATAAATCCATAGACTCTTATCCTGTTAAGTAGCCTCATGTGTGGCACCTTGTCAAAGGCCTTCTGAAAATCCAAATATACAACATCCACTGCATCTCCCTTGTCTAGCCTACTGGTAATTTCCTCAAAAAATTGTAATAGGTTTGTCAGACAGGATTTTTCTTTAAGGAATCCATGCTGAGTTCTGCCTATCTTGTCATATGCTCCAGGTACTCTGTAACCTCATCCTTGACAATCGACTCCAACAACTTCCCAACCACCGATGTCAAGCTAACAGGTCTATAATTTACTTTTTGTTTCCTTTCCCCCTTCTTAAATAGCAGAGTGACATCTGCAATCTTCCAGTCCTCTGGAACCCTGCCAGAATCTATCGACTTTTGAAAGATCATCTTAATGCCTCCACAATCTCCCCAGCTACTTCCTTCAGAACATGAGGGTGCATTCCATCTGGTCCGGGAGATTTATCTACATTTAGACTATTCAGCTTCCTGAGTACTTTCTCTGTCGTAATTGTGACTGTGCACACTTCTCTTCCCTGCCACCCTTGAGTGTCCGGTGTACTACTGATGTCTTCCTCAGTGAAGACTGATGCAAAATACTCGTTCAGTTCCTCTGCCATTTCCTTATCTCCCATTACAATTACTCCAGCATCATTTTCTATCGGTCCTATATCTACTCTCACCTGTCTTTTTCTCTTTATATACTTGAAAAAGCTTTTAGTATCCTCTTTGATATTATTTGCAAGTTTCCTTTCATAGTTAATCTTTTCTCTCTTAATGACCTTCTTGGTTTCCTTTCGTAAGGTTTTAAAGACTTCCCAATCCTCTGTCTTCCCACTAATTTTTGCTTCCTTGTATGCCCTCTCCTTTGCTTTAACTTTGGCTTTGACTTCTCTTGTCAACCACAGTTGCATCCTTTTTCCATTTTAAAATTTCTTTTTTTTTGGATCACTGTTATTTTAATACAGTTTCTATAAAGAATCTTGGAAGGATTATAAATGCAATTAATGTTGTTGTAGAAGACGTTCCCACAATATTGGCAGACTCAGGGGACTGAATTCCTAAGTTCCGTAAGGAACAACAAAGTCACAGAAGTAGCACAGTCGTGGTGGGCGGGGGGGATGTGCAGGAAGGTGAGAAAGTCACAAGTAGACTGTTGAAAGCCTGACAATATCTGAAAGGGGAAGTCATGGATTTGAAGAGGGTTAAAACTGAGAGGTTGAGGTTCAATATAAGCATCTGGAAGGTAATTCTCTGAAACACGGTTCTCTAAAATGTTAAGAACAAAGATCTTAAATTTCATGAGGAAAAGAGCTGCATCATTCTGGTTGACAAGGATACAGGAATAATAGGATTGGAGAAATTCTGTCAGTAATTCATAAAACTATAGATTTGAGTTTACAGAGGGGGAAGAAATACGGAAAGTGTGTGTAATCTTGGAGAAATGAAAGATACTGTTTTCGAAACTGAGCAAATGTGGGGAGTTTACTGAATCTGAAATTGAGATTCTACACCACTTCTTGTCTTATGTAAAAGGATACATCCGACTGTGTATAGTTTCCTACTGCACATTAGCTGGATGTTTGAAAGCACAACAACAGAGTGAAATAGGAAACAAGAAACCTGTGAAATCTGTCTATTATCATATTCAAAACAAATACTTAGCTATGCAATAAGTTCTTAATTAAAATGCGACCAACTAACTAAATACATTAGTCACACTATGTAATCTGTGCTTTCTACTGGATTATCAACACAATGACATTAAAATAATAATAATAATAAGTACTTTATTGATCCCAAAGGAAAATTCCTTCATTACAGCAGCAGCATTTAAATACACACTTAACAGTGTGCAAACTTAACTAATAATAAAGTCCAGAATAATAATTACACAATAATAATTTACCAATGTGCAATAATAATATATGAAATAATAAAACAGAGACTATTGTACTATGATGTGTGTTCTCCTGTCGCACAGAGATGAACTGTTGTACATGCTTATTGCATTTGGTGGGAAAGCAGCCAGAGAGTGAGTGGGCCAGTGAAGGAGTGGAGCTTTGGGGCTTTGACTCAAGAGGCTTCGATGAGAAGAGGCGGAGGACAAGCTTGTTCCCAGTTAGTCTTTACAATGTCTCCTGAGACGGTGATCTGCCTCTCATGTGAGATGTGGCAGTCGTGGGGGAACTACCCTCTCCTGCAGAGTCACATCTGCCAGAAGTGCATGCGGCTGGGTGATCTGGAAAACCATGTTAGGAATCTGGAGCAGCAGCTGGACGGCCTTCGACTCCTAAGGGAGAATAAGGCAGTCACAGATGAGAGCTACAGGGAGGTAGTCACACCTGGGCTGTCGGAAGCAGGTCGTTGGGTGACAGTCAGAGGGAGGAAAGCGACGGTGAGCAGACAGGTAGTGCAGAGCACCCCTGTAGACATTCCCCTGAATAATAACTTTACCGTCTTGGATACTGTTGGCGGGGACGACTGAACAGGTGTGAGTCACGGTGGCAGGGCCTCCGGCACTGAGTCTGACCCTGTGGTGCAAAAGAGTGGGACGGAGAAGAGGAGAGCTGTCGTCATTGGAGACTCTATAGTCAGGGGAGCAGACAGGAGACTTTGTGGACGTGAGAAGGACACCCGCCTGGTTTGTTGCCTCCCAGGAGCCAGGGTTCGGGATGTTTCTGACCGGGGGCACGACATCCTGATACGAGAGGGAAACCAACCAGAAGTCGTGATACATGTTGGCACCAACGACATAGGCAGGAAGAGGGATGAGGTCCTGAAGTGTGAGTTTTGGGAACTGGGCAGAAGGCTGAAGAACAGGACCTCAAGGGTGGCATTCTCAGGATTGCTGCCAGTGCTACATGATAGTGATGGTGAGAATGGAGGAAATGGCAGTTGAATGCGTGGCTGAGGAGTTGGTGTAGGGGGCAGGGTTTTAGATTTTTGGATCATTGGGATCTATTCTGGGAAAGGTGGGACCTGTACAGATTGGATGGGTTGCACCTGAACTCAAGGGGGAGCAATAATCTTGTAGGTAGGTTTGCTAGCATGGTTCAGGAGGATTTAAACTAATTTGCAAGGGGGATGGGACTCAGAACGATAGAGCAGTGAAAGAAGTGCATGGAGTAAAGCCAGATCTAACATATAGAGAGACTTTGAGGAAAGAGAAGCAGAATAAACGGTGTAAAGACAGTAAGGTAGAAGGGCTAAAGTGCGTGTATTTCAATACAAGAAGAATCAGGAACAAAGATGATGAACTGAGAGCTTGGATACATACATGGAATTATGATGTAGTGACCATTACAGAGACTTGGCTGGCACCAGGGCAGGAATGGGTTCTCAATATTCCTGGATTTCAGTGCTTTAAAAGGGCTAGAAATGGGGGTAAAAGGAAAGGAGGGGTGGCAATACTGGTCAGGGATACTATTACAGCTACAGAAAGGGTGGGTAATGTAGCAGGATCCTCTTTTGAGTCAGAATAGGTAGAGGTCAGGAACTGGAAGGGAGCAGTTACTCTATTGGGAGTATTCTATAGGCTCCCTGGTAGCAGCAGAGATACCGAGGAGCAGATTAGGAGTCAGATTTTGGAAAGGTGCAAAAATAACAGGGTTGTTATAATGGGTGACTTTAACTTCCCTAATATTGATTGGCACCTGATTAGTTCCAAGGGTTTAGATCGAGCAGAGTTTGCTAAGTGTGTCCAGGACGGATTCCTGTCACAGTATGTTGACAGGCCGACTAGGGAGAATGCCATACTAGATCTAGTATGAGGTAATGAACCGGGTCATGTCACAGATCTCTCAGTGGGTGAGCATCTGGGGGACAGTGACCACTACTCCCTGGCCGTTAGCATTATAATGGAAAAGGATAGAATCGTAGAGGACAGGAGAATTTTCAATTGGGGAAGGGCAAATTATGAGGCTATAAGGCTAGAACTTGCGGGTGTGAATTGGGATGATGTTTTTGCAGGGAAATGTACTATGAACATGTGGTCGATGTTTAGAGATCTCTTGCAGGATGTTAGGGATAAATTTGTCCTGGTGAGGAAGATAAAGAATGGTAGGGAGATGGAACCATGGGTGACAAGTGAGGTGGAAAATCTAGTCAGGTGGAAGAAGGCAGCATACATGAGGTTTAGGAAGCAAGGATCAGATGGGTCTATTGAGGAATAAAGGGTAGCAAGAAAAGAGCTTAAGAAGGGGCTGAGGAGAGCAAGAAGGGGGCATGAGAAGGCCTTGGTGAGTAGGGTAAAGGAAAACCCCAAGGCATTCTTCAATTATGTGAAGAACAAAAGGATGACAGGAGGGAAGGTAGGACTGATTAGAGATAAAGGTGGGAAGATGTGCCTGGAGGCTGTGGAAGTGAGCGAGGTCCTCAGTGAATACTTCTCTTCAGTATTCACCAATGAGAGGGAACTTGATGATGATGAGGACAATATGAGTGAGGTTGATGTTCTGGAACATGTTGATATTAAGGGAGAGGAGGTGTTGGATTTGTTAAAATATATTAGGATGGATAAGTCCCTGGGGCCTGACAGAATATTCCCCAGGCTGCTCCACGAAATGAGGAAAGAGATTGCTGAGCCTCTGGCTAGGAACTTTATGCCCTCGTTGTTTACAGGAATGGTACTGGAGGATTGGAGGGAGGCGAATGTTGTCCCCTTTTTCAAAAACGGTAGTAGGGATAGTCCGGGTAATTATAGACCAGTGAGCCTTACGTCTGTGGTGGAAAAGCTGTTGGAAAAGATTCTTAGAGATAGGATCTCTGGGCATTTAGAGAATCATGGTCTGATCAGGGACAGTCAGCATGGCTTTGTGAAGGGCAGATCGTGTCTAACAAGCCTGATAGATTTCTTTGAGGAGGTGACCAGGCATATAGATGAGGGTAGTGTAGTGAATGTGATCTATATGGATCTTAGTAAGGCATTTGACAAGGTTCCACACGGTAGGCTTATTCAGAAAGTCTGAAGGCATGGGATCCAGGGAAGTTTGGCCAAGTGGATTCAGAAGTGGCTTGCTTGCAGAAGGCAGAGGGTCGTAGTGGAGGGAGTACATTCAGATTGGAGGGTTGTAACTAGTGGTGTCCCACAAGGATCGGCTCTGGGACCTCTACTTTTTGTGATTTTTATTAACGACCTGGATGTGGGGGTAGAAGGGTGGGTTGGCAAGTTTGCGGACAACACAAAGGTTGCTGGTGTTGTAGATAGTGTAGAGGATTGTCGAAGATTGCAGAGAGACACTGATAGGTTTCTGAAATTGAAGTGGGTTGAGAAGTGGCAGATGGAGTCCAACCTGGAAAAGTGTGAGGTGGTACACTTTGGAAGGACAAACTCCAAAGCAGAGTATAAAGTAAATGGCAGGATACCTGGTAGTGTGGAGGAGCAGAGGGATCTGGGGGTACATGTCCACAGATCCCTGAAAGTTGCCTAACAGGTAGATAGGGTAGTTAAGAAAGCTTATGGGGTGTTACCTTTCATAAGTCGAGGTATAGAGTTTAAGAGTCTCGAGGTAATGATGCAGCTCTATAAAACTCTAGTTAGGCCACATTTGGAGTACTGTGTCCAGTTCTGGTCGCCTCACTATGGGAAGGATGTGGAAGCATTGGAAAGGGTACAGAAAGAATATACCAGGATGCTGCCTGGTTTAGAGAGTATAGGTTATGATCAGAGATTAAGGGAGCTAGGGCTTTACTCTTTGGAGAGAAGGAGGATGAGAGGAGACATGATAGAGGTATGCAAGATATTAAGAGGAATAGATAGAGTGGATAGCCAGTGCCTCTTCCCCAGGGCACCACTGCTCAATACAAAGGGACATGGCTTTAAGGTAAGGGGTGGGAAGTTCAAGGGGGATATTAGAGGAAGGTTTTTTTACTCAGAGAGTGGTTGGTGCGTGGAATGCACTACCTGAGTCAGTGGTGCAGGCAGATGCACTAGTGAAGTTTAAGAGACTACTAGACAGACAGGTGTATGGAGGAATTTAAGGTGGGGGGTTATTTGGGAGGCAGGATTTGAGGGTCGGCACAACAATGTGGGCCAAAGAGCCTGTACTGTGTTGTACTGCTATTCTATTCTATTCTAAAGACGTTCTGTAACAATCCTTGTGACAGCAAAGCTGAATGAGTCTGTTCAAAAGAGTGCTCTGTTCCTTATTCAAGTAGGTCACACAAAAATATTGCACAAAAAATCTAAAAAGATTTAACTAATCATTTGGAACAGATAAATTAATGTTTTTGTGACATTAAAGGGGACATAAAAATATAATGTAAGTTTTGAGAAAAGAAATTATTTTTGTGTCCAGGATTTGCCAACATTGGAATATTTTTATTAATATTCGTATTTAGTGTTGGCACGTGGCCCAGTGGTTAAGACGTTGATCTAGTGATCTGAAGGTTGCTAGTTCAAGTCTCAGCTGAGGCATCTTGTTGTGTCCTTGAGCAAGGCACTTAACCACACATTGCTCTGCGACAACACCGGTGCCAAGCTGTATGGATCCTAATGCCTTTCCCTTGGATAACATCGGTGTCGTGGAGAGAGGAGACTTGCAGCAGGGCAACTGCCGGTCTTCCGTACAACTTTGCCCAGGCCTGCGCCCTGGAAACCTTCAAAGGTGAAAATCCATGGTTTCACGAGACTAACAGATGCCTATTTCATATGCACAGCATCATTAAAAGATTGGAAAATTTGATAAGGCTGTAAAAGCATGACTCCAAAGCATAATAACCCCCTGAGGTTGCTGGTTGCTTAGACTTGGACCACACCACAGTTTCAACATGTTCCTGTGCACATTGTTCCTTTGCCCATCAGAGTGAAAAGTCAGGTAAGTGGCTAGCTTCAATAAAAGAAAGACCTTAACAGCTGACAGTGTCATCCCTGGAGCTACCATTTGTGAAAACTTTACAATATGCTGCAATATTGGCTGTTTGATCTTCACAAACATTCCATAGTTCATACAAGTATCAGAATTAAGATACTAAGAAGGTAAAATGATTTGAAAAAATTAAAATAACCACAGAGATTTGGAAGCAATTAAACCCATTTAAACTTACTAATAAATACAACAAATAACCCTACTCCTTGAACAGGACCCTATTCCTGGCCATCAGAAAACTGTCACCAACACCATCACTGACCTTATCGGCTCTGGAGAACTCCCATCCACTGCCGCCAAACATAGTCCCTGTACCCTGCTCTGCTCGCTTCTACCTCCCACCCAAGATCCACAAATTGGATTGTCTGGGTAGGCCTATTGTCTTCCTGTTCCTGCTCCACTGAGCTCATATCCTCATACCTCAATTTCATTTTATTCCCCTTGGGTCAATCCCTTCCTACCTACATCCATGACACTCTTCATGCTCTCCCTCACCTTAGTAACTTTCAATTCACTGGGCTGACTGCCTCTCCAGTCCATGTATCCCACATATTCCTCAAAGATCCCCGCGTCTTTCTTAACAAAGGAACCAACCAATTCCCCTCCACCACCCTCCTCCGTCTGGCAGAGTGGGTCCTCACCCTCAACAATTTTTCCTTTGTCTCCTCCCACGTTCTCCAGACTTGAGGGGTAGCCATGTGTCCAAGCTATTGCTGTATCTTTGACACCTCAGCTCTTCCTCCACCACATTGATGACTGCATTGCTGCTGCTTTGTCCACCCATGCTGAGTTCATCAAATTTATCCACTTTGCCTTTAACTTCCCACTGCCCTTATATTCACTCAGTCCATTCTGACACTTCAATCCCCTTTCTCAATCTCTCTTTCTCCATCTTTGGAGACAAACTGTCACCTGACATGTTTTGTAAACCTATCAGTTTCCACACTTCTTCTCACCCTGTCTCCTGTGAAAATGTTATTCCCTTTTCTCAGTTCTTTCACCTCCCCTGCATCTGTTCCCAGGATATGGTCTTCCTTTCCAGGATATCAGAGATGTCTTCCTCCATTATTGCCCTCACCCCATCTTCCCTCCACCTTAACAGCAATAGAGTTCCTCTTATTCTCACCTATCATCCCATCAGTCTCTGCATCCAACACATCAACCCCTGCAACTTGCACATTTTCTCCAAAAGGATCCTACATCTAAATATATCATTACCTTCCCCCTCTCTGTTATTGCAGGGATCACTCCATCTGAGATTCCCTTGTCAATTCGTCCCTTCCAACTAATCTCACTCCTGGCAATTATCCCTGCAAGCAGCCTTTCTGCCACACCTGCCCTTTCACCTCTTCCCTCACCTCCATTCAGGGCCCCAAACAGCCCTTCCAGTTGAGGTAACACTTCATCTGCAAGTCTGCTGGGGTTGTCTATTGTGTCTGGTGCTCCTGATGCAGCCTGCTCTACATTGGTGAGCCCATCATACGTTGGGGGACTGCTTTGTCGAGAACCTCCACACCATCTGCCCCAAGCAGGCCTTCCCAGTGGCCAACCATTTTAATTCCCGTTCCTGTTCTGACATGTTGGTCCATGGTCTTCTCCTGTGCTAAGATGAGGGCGTCCTCAGGGTGGAGAAGCAACACCTTATATTCCATCTGGGTACCCTCCAGCTTTATGGCATGAATATCAATTTCTTGTTCCGGTAGATGATTTTCCCTCCCCTCCCCTCTTCTTTTATTCCCCACTTTGGCCTTTGACCTCTTCTCACCTCCTTATGACCTCCTCCTGAGTCCCCTCCTCCTACACTTTCTCCTCTGGTTCACTCTTCTCTCCTATCAGATTCCTTCCTCTCCAGCCCTTTACCATTCCCACCCACTTGACTTTACCTATAACCTTCTAGCTCTACCATTAAGAAAGTCTTTGACTATAAGTAACTCAGGTCAAGAATGATGAGTTCGGAGAAGGACATAAAGATACAGAAGGTGCTGGCGTGGAGGGCTATGAACGACATGAAGGAAATCTGGAAGTCAAACCTGACCTGAGGGCTTAAAAAGAGGATTTTCATAGCAGTCATAGGGTCCATTCTCACATATGGATGCGAGGCGTGGACACTCACCATGACCATGTGAAAGTCTCTAGATGGTTGCTATGCACGAATGCTCCGGATGGCTCTTGACGTGAGTTGGCAACAGCACATGACGAACGTTGAGCTCTATAACAACCTACCAATGCTCTCCACTAAAATCGAGGCAAGAAGACTGCAGCTAGCGGGGCACTGTCTACGACACCCCAAGCTACCTGCCAGCCTAGTCATCATATGGGAGCCTAAGCACGGGAGGATGAACCCTGGGCGCCCTCCCAAGACTATGGTCAACACACTCTCAGAAGACAGCGGCGCGGCTAATGTAGATGAACTGAACAAACTGATGAGGGAGAGGGAGAAGTGGAGAGTCCATCATCGTGCCTGACGCCAGCCCCCTAGGCCTGAGTCGACGTAGTAGTAGTAGTAGTAGTTCTAGCTCTCCTGCTTCTCCCCTCCCACCCACCCTTTTTATTCTGGCATCTTCCTCCTTCATTCTAAGTCCCGAAGAAAGTTCTCAGCCTGAAGTGGAAACTGTTTATTAATTTCCATAGGTACTGCCTGACCTACTGAGATCCTCCAGCATTTTGTACGTGTTGCCTTGGATTTCCAGCATCTGCAGAATTTCTCATGTTTAAAATAAATCAGTTGACCATTCTGTGGTCACCTATTTTTCCCCATTGGTTTCCACATGATACTTGCAGACTGGGAGCTGGGAAATTGGAGGGAGTTTGTGCTACACCATGATTTCCATGGCCAATCCACCGATGGTGCAGCAGAAGGTGTTGCTGCCAGCTCAGGTAATCAGGTCTGACAGAAGCATGGCGCCTGTGTAGATGGACGTACTCGAACTAGTGTGGTTTGTTATTGCACATAACCTAGCTCTATGGTTGTGGACCATGGGTTCTTCACTTACTTTTTTATTGCTTGCACCACTTGTTCTTTCTCCCCTACATTGAGTGTTTGGTGGTGTTTGTTGTGTGGAATTGTAATGGATTCTATTGTGTTTCTTTGTTTCGTGGCAGCCTGTTAGAGGATGAATCCCAAGATTACATTTAGTGAAAAGACTTTGATTTTAAATGTAGTTTAAACTTTGAAGGGTTGAGAACAGAATGAAATAGGAGACCGTGTGAACAAACCGAAAATTGTGTCATTTACCTATTATCATATATCAAACAAATAATTACCTGAGTGATAAATCTTTAATTTGAACGAGAACAACTAATCAAACACATTAATTCTAATTATGTAATCAACACAATGACATCAAAAGAGTCCTACATAAAAGCATTTAACTGGTCTTTTGGAACAGTGAAATTGATGCACTGAAGTGGGGTATAAATGTAATGGAGATTTTGAGGGAAGAAATTACCTTTTGTGCCCAGGATTTGTCTGGACTTTTTATCAATTTATGTTTATCTATAAAGCACCATTAATAGATCAGAAAATAAACGGAGATTGTGACTCGAAAGGACAATGGGACCTTTGGATTACTGATTGCTTAACCTTGGACCACACTATTTATCTGTCCACATTAATACTGACTGCTATATTCATTCCATTCATCAGAATGAGTTGCAGAAAGGAATTTGCACAAGTATAAGTATTGCTCAAGCTCTTACAGAGCACTCAAAAGACGAGAACTTGATTTTGCCTTAAGAACCTTAACTAGAGTACATTTTGTTGAGGAAAAAGACATAGCAATATTTTGAAGCATTAGTAGGCTACATTAGTGCTCCAAATGTTGTTGAATGAAAATTCCATTCCGATCAAAATATATACCTCTCCCTCATTCGTTTCCCTTCCTCCTCTGTGTGACAAATGACACTGTGAGCTGAAGCTGACCCAAGGTATTTCTGGCAATTCCATAGTCTTGGCAGCCAGTGCTTTGAGTATACTTTCTACTATTTTTGTGAGCTTACTATCTATATTAATTTAATTCATTAATTAAATCATTAATAAAGTCTCACAACACATCCCTTGTTACCTATGAACCATTCCTCCAGGAACCATAGGATTGTGAGAGGCAAATCCACAAGGAATGAGGTGATATACTCATTTTATTCTTAGCATTTTCATAACAATATTTTCTGCAGATTTCAATATTTGACTGGCTGCATACTCTCCCTGTATATTTGTATTTCCACAACAAAATGTTTCTTAAATCAATGCCAGTGAATAATATTTAGAAAGTAATCCAAGACATTTGGTTTTCAAAGGTTAAGACAATAGTCTCATTCCAGCTTAAGAAAGAAAGTGTCTATTTAATAGAAAGGCCGGAGGAGATGCTGGTATGTTGGATTGCTCGTAATGGTGAGGAATTGAGTTTTGCATAGGGAGCCTCTGATAGGTGCACTTTGGTTGCGTCTGGCAGCAGCCTGTCACTGTAAATGAAAGTCCTGCAGTGAAGAGAATTCAAATACCTAGCTGCATGTAAAAGTTTCGCCTGCCTGGGGGCCATTAGTTAGATGCTGCTGAGGTACTGAATGCATGCTGCTCTCAGCTATTAGTACAGGATACTTGCTGCCTGTTTGGTGAGGAAGAGAAATGAACCTCTATGGTAAGGTGCCATGTTAATTATAACTGGAAACATCTTCACGCCGAAAGCACAGCTGAGCAACAGACTTCATAATCTGAAGGTAGGAAGCCGCCAGGGGTTAAACTTTGTCTTGATTGAAAGAACTCTATATGCTTTCTATTGTTTTCATATTAAAAGATGTTATTCACATTGCGGATCACTCTTTGAAAGGTACTTTGTTAAATAAATGTGAAGAGTATTTTTAAGTGAAGTCTCAATGCAAAATCTAATTGTGAAAATGAAGTAATTGTTAAACCTGAAGGCAGGAAAACAAACTATATGCTGAGTTTCAGGATGATGATGTGCATGGGTTAATTGCATACATGTAATACCTACGAGCAAATAACAAGAAATATATACAGAAATGAATATTTATACATATTAAGTTACTCTTTATGCCTTGGTGAATTTGGATATTGTGCTGTTAGGCACTGCAGAAAGAAATAAAGTTCATATTTTTTAATAGGATTACTTTAGTCTTGTTAGTTTCTTTGTTTATGCCTGTAATGATTTATTTAGATATCTATTGGAGACAGAACATTCTATTTTTAAATCTGGGACTAGTTGCAAATGAGATTTTAGTGGGACTTGGGAACATAGTCAGAGTCATAGAACAGTACAGCACAAAAGCAGGCACTTTGGCCCTTCTAGTCTGTGCCAAACCATTAATCTGTCTAGTCCCATCGACCTGCACCCGGACCACCTCCTATCCATATACCTATCCAAATTTCTCTTAATTATTGAAATTGGCCCACATCCAGCACTTACACTGGCAGATCCTTCAACACTTTCACCACCCTCTGAGTAAAGGAGTTCCCTCACATGTTCCCCTTAAACATTTCACCTTTCACCCTTAGCCCTTGACCTCTAGTTCTAGATTCACTCAACCTCAGTGAAAAAAGCCAGCTTCCGTTTACCCTATCCATACTCTTCAAAATTTTGTATACCTCTATCAAATCCCCGATCAATCTTCTACATTCCAGTGAATAATGTCCTAATCTACTCAGTTTTACCTTATAACTAGGTGCTTCCTCAAATCTCAGAAACATCCTTGTAAATTTTCTCAGTACTTTTTCAACCTTGTTTACATTACTCCTGTCCATAGCTGATTAAAACTGCACACAATACTCAACATTAGGCCTCTCCAGCGTCTTATACAACTTCAACTTAACATCCCAATTCTTGTAGTCAATACATTGATTTATGAAGGCCATGTGAAAGAAAACTTTTGCTTCACAAATCTACCTACTTATGACACCATTTTCAAGGAATTATGGACCTGTATTCCCAGATCCCTCTGTTCCACCACATCCCTCAGTGCCCTACCATTCATTGTGTAAGACCTGCCATAATTGGTCCTCCCAAAGTGCAACACTTCACACTTGTCTGTACATGTTCTTACATATCTTAAGTAAAGCAATTTCCATGATGTGTTATTGTTTAGCATCCAATGACATAGGTGTGTCTCAGTGTTAGTACTGGTTCCATGGCAAAAGCATGCACATGCCTTCAGGATTTCTAAGGCACCTATTGTTGGATGCATTTAGAATTTAATCTGCAATTTATTGCTAAAAGCTGGAGGTTCACAACACATGGAAAATTTAAATAACCTGCAGCACTCTATAAACATCTAAGGCTGATATAAGACTCTCTTACTCGAACCAGCTGCTCAGTTTAGGTTGTATGAAAAAGTGCTTCCCTTGATCTGAGCTGACAGTCCTTTGAGAGAGTCAAAAGCAGGTGGATTGAAGGAAGGAGTTAATAGTAAGTTGCTGTAGATGGTTCTAAAGTAATGGGGATTAGGTAGCTGTGTGGAGTAAAGCTGTGAAATACTGTATATGAGCAGCTAAGATGTGTTCTTCTGTGGCAATGAACTTTTCTGCATACCTAAAGCAACTTAGGAGGTTCACTTAAGCTCCATTTCCAGCCTTAATTTAGTTTACATGATATGCAGATAAGCAAGTGACTTCTAGGGCTGGTCGCTTCATGATAGCTGCCTGGAACAAAGGGAGTGCTTTATAATCCCAATGAACAGATGCTGAAAGGAAAATGAAAGTACAGAATACTTCTCTAGTGAATAAAAGGGTTTGTTATGTGGACTTTAGTAACAAAAGATATGATGACAGCAGAATAATGCTTCTTGTATTTCTGCTTTAAGTATTGTTAAAAGGATTTTTTATTGAAAACTGGCATAACCTAAACTAATCTGTTTGAAATTAATATGAGGGAAACATGATTGAGGATCAGCAGGATTTATGCAGAAAGAATCATGAACTATTTTTTTTTCTGAATGCCCTTCCTTTCTTTTGTTGCACCAGGACTTTCAATTGCTCAGCTTCCATTACTGTTCACCCTCTCTAACACACTTAATCCAAGGAAAGGTGCAGGAGATAAAATATTCATGCTATGTAGTCTGCATTTTTAAAGAATGTTCTTTCTGGCTGGTATGGCTGATATGCTTTGTCTTGGCATAGCAGTAGTTGTGCTGACATGCTGCACCATGTAAATTCCCTTCCTTCCTTTCATTGCTCGGGAGTCTGTGTGATCTTTTCCTTGTCACTCGGATGCGAGCAATGCTGTGACAGTGATGAAATTGGCCAAGAAGGAGCTGCAGGTGTTTATCAGTTCGCGTATCTCTACAGAGAGTGACAGCTGCTGTTATGAGAGAGGACAAAATCAAAGTAAGCCAGCCGAAGAATGTTAAGATGAAGAGAAGCAAAACACTGAAGTGTAAGGCTCGTTACACTTATATGTTCATTTCAATTTACAGAAGCTGCTTAAAGGATTTTGCTGGCTAATGTCTTATATTAGTTTTTACATGCTTACTATATCTTTGCTGTCTGTCAGTGCCGTTATTGTATTATGTTCGTATGTTGTTTTCGTTAACAGGAAAATTCAGTCTATCAGCACCAGGAGGTGGCAGCAAAGAGCGTATTTCCCTGAGGCATCTTCAGAGTCTGCTGAAATTTGTTGAAATTGTTCCAAAGAATAATGACTGGTAATTACAAAAAAAAGTTTTTTTTATTATGTAACCGTAAAAGCTCATAGGGTCACAAAGTAAATTTAGCCTAAACTGAAAGTGCAAGATGCATTTTGAAATGTCTCTAAGGTGAGATTTGTAAATGTGGAGGAGGGGCCATATTAATTGTAAGTGTCAATGATTTGCTATGCAGAAACTGTAAGATCTCATGAATGTAACCAAGAATAAATGTTTCGCTTATCGTAAATATTATTAAACTCAAATTATAAAAATTGAATATGCTAATTAAATTACCATGTAAATAGATGAAGTGCTACTTCTGCTATGGTAGTAATCACTTTGAGAAGATTAAAGCACTCGTATTCCACCATGAAGCAATGAAGAATAGTGCATCAGTTTCCAAATACCTTGTTTATGTATAAACATAGTTAGACATTGAATGTACACTTGAGTCTATCAACTACTGCTCTTATCATTCTGTAGTATGATGAGCGAACAGGCAAAATATTCCATCAGTGGGTTTTGATGAATGAATGTGTAACAATAGGGGTAACAATCGGCAAAATATGAGTGTGCACTAAGCTCTTCTGTTATTTATATTTACGCACAATTTACTTTTGCTGCCGATCTTGAGTCAGCTGATGGTATGAGTTTTAAAGAAAACTCAGGACAGCAAGTTAGTCACAGGATAGAGGTTTGGATAAACAGCAGAAATATATTTCAATATGTGGAATTTAGTGGAAGATCTTGTACCTGCAAATCTAATCCAGTTATGTTTGAGTTCGTCTGGATTTCATGTGTAAAATGTGTAGATGTTAAGGGGATACCAGTATTCAGAGGAAATGTTAATTTCCTTTGAATTTCAGTATCCTTTATGTATTTCAAAGGACCCACAGTCAAAGACTGATTAATTCACACAAGTGTCCAACAGCATATTTTCTTAATTCTAATAATCCTGATTTTAAAAATGTATTCTCAGTTTCAAATAGCAAGCTGCAAAAGCAGAAAATTAAAAATATCATTTAAAATCATATTCCAGTTCTAAGACTAGAGAATATTAAAATTTCATCAAAAATGAAGGTCTCAGTCTAAACAAGGCGGACAGAAGAAACCTGATTGGTAGAGGACCAGCCAATCTGGAGGGACAGCCAATGGCCATTGAGTATATATACCACCAGACTGGGCAGGCCGAGGCATCATTCCTGATGAAGCTGGAGGAGTCTGTCATTGAAATATCGGTTAAAATTGATACCTGGACCTGGCTGGAAGGCTGAGAAGAGTTTATGCATTCATAAGTGAAGTTGTACAGTATAGTAGATAGCTGGCCATAAGATCGAGTGAGATAGTTGCACAAGTTTTCAGTTAATAACAAATGAAAATGGTCCTTACATTGCTAATGTAGCACAATTATATGAAAGCACTTCCAGTACATTTCAATGTCAAAAATTATGTTAAACCAGAGTCATGGGAAGTGCTTGTAAACTCCACCAAATAGCACCAGAGCCCAACGGCTGGAGTAGGTCTGGCAGATCTGGAGACGTTAGCCCTACGTCCATCCTGTAATTTCTGTATTGCCACTAATCACCTTAAAGTCAATTGTAGTCAGTAAAAACTCACCTTTTAAAAAAAAACATTCTTTATTCACTGGTGTACAACCAGTCTATAGGCAGCTGCTACAGCAGTTCCACTTGTGCTACTCTGTTGCCGTGTGTCAACCCCAACCATGCGACGGCACTCACAAGAGCTGTGTACAGCACGACACTACCTTTAGTTGCAGCAGGTCCTAATACGACCGTCACTGCAGAAGCCATTCACAAAGGCATGCAGCCAAAAAGTGCAATGGGCAATGTTGCAGATTTCACATAGGATTTAAGAAGTCTGAATTTAGCTAATGTTACGTTGATGAGGTCTTCACCATCCAGTGGTGTGTAACTACAGCTGGCATGGTCCGCTGGAATCCTTCATTGATTTCATGTCCGTTATTTCAAGAATGGAAACAGACACGGAAGCCTATTGGCATTTATCATCAGCTTATTTTATTTGTAGCAGTTGCACAGAGAGCAAACTTAGGCCTGGATTATATATCTCTTGATGTTTTGACGTGGTGTTCTGCATTTAAATTTTATTATATGCAGTGGGTGAAAATAACTTGAATTTCTCACCACTGCACGGACCTTGTAGTAAATTTTATCAACTTGGATTGAACAGATCAGAGCTCACATCTTGCCTTGTATTGTCCACTATGCCATTTGTGTTCCATGAAAATTAAACTCTGAACCAAAAGTGAGAAATTGAATCTGGTAGAGACCAAGCCCATGGTTTTTGGACTGGGGTCAACCACCTTCCTTGGGGAGGAAGGTACCTGCCATAAGATCATAAGATAAAGGAGCAGAATTAGGTCATTCAGCCCATCAAGTCCGCTCCATTACGGCTGATACTGGATCGCACCTAACCCTATACATCTGCCTTCTCGCCAAAACCTTTGATATCCTGACCAATTAGGAAATGATCAATTTTCACTGTAAATATACCCAGAGTCTTGGTGTCCTCAGCTCTCTGTGGCAGAGCATTCTACAGATTCACTACTGTCTGGCTAAAAATATTCCTCCTTACCACTCTTCTAAAAGGTCGTCCCTCAATTCTGAGGCTGTGCCCTCCAGTTCTGGATACACCCACCAGAGGAAAAGTTCTCTCCACATCCACCCTATCTATTCCTTTCAACATTCAGTAAGTTTCAATGAGATCCCCACTGAATTCTTCTAAATTCCGGTGAGTACAGACCCAAAGCTGCCAAACTCTCCTCATATGTTAATCCCTTCTCTCCCAGAATCATCCTGGAGAACATCCTTTGGACTCTGTCCAACGACAACACATCATTTCTGAGATATGGGGCCCAAAACTGTTGACAATACTCCAACTGCGGTCTGACCTGTGTCTTATGAAGACTCAGCATTATCTTCTTTCTTTTATATTCTATTCCCCTTGAAATAAATGCTAACACTGCATTTGCCTTGTTTACCATAGAATCCGCCTGTAAATTAACCTTCAGGAGGTATTGCACGAGGGCGCCTAAGTCCCTTTGCAACTCTGATGTTTGTATTTTCTCCCCATGTTCGCACTTTTGTTACCTTTACCAAAATGCATTTTCATCCATTTCCCAACACTGTATTCTATCTGCCACTTTTTTGCCCATTCTTCCAATTTATCTAAGTCCTTTTGCAATCATATCAACTCAAAATCAACTACCTGTCCACTTATCTTGGTATCACCTACAAACTTTGACACAAAGCCATCAATTCCATTAACTAAATCACTTACAAGCAATGTGAAAAGTAGTGGTCCCAATACTGACACCTGAGAAACACCACTAGTCACTGGCAGCCAACCAGGAAAGGCCCCTTTTATTCTCACTCACTGCCTCCTGCCTGTCAGCCATTCCTCTATCCCTGTCAGTATCTTTCCTGTATTGCCATGGGATTTTACCTTGTTAACAGCCTTATCAAATGCTTTCTAAAAATCCAAGTAAATGACATCCACTGCCTCTCTTTTGTCCACCCTGCTTGTTACTTCCTCGAAGAGCTCTAACAGATTTGTCAGGCAAGACTTCCCTTGATAAAAACCATGCTGACTTTGACTTATTTTACCATTAGTCTCCAAATACACAGAAATGTCATCCTTAATAATGACCTCCCATACTTTCCCAACCACTGAAGTTTGGCTAACTGATCTTTAATTACCTTTCTTTTGCCTTGCCCCCTTTTTAAAGAGTGGCGTGACATTCACTATTTTCCTGTCCTCCAGAATCCAATGAAATATAACCAATCCGTCTGCTATCTTTTCAGAAACCTCTTTCAGAACACTGGAATGTAGTCCATCTGGTCCAAGTGACTTATCCACCTTAAGACCTTCAGTTTGTCTGGCACTGTTTTCTTTGTTATAGCAATGCCACTCACTCCTGCTCCCTGACACTCACGGACCTCTGACACACTGCTAGAATCTTTCACAGTGAACACTGATGTAAAGTGCTTATTAAGTTCACCCACTATTTCTTTGTCCCCCATTACCAGCATCATTTTCCAATGGTCCAGTATCAACTCTCACCTCCCTTTTACTCTTTATGTAACTGAAAAAAATCATTTAGTATCCTACTTTATATTATTGGCTAGTTTGCCCTTATATCTCATCTTTTCCCTTCTTATCATGTTTTTGGTTGCTTTTGTTGGATTTTAAAAGCTTCCCAATCATCCAACTTCCCACTCACCTTTGCTACCTTATATACACTTTCCTGGCTTTTATGCAGTCTGTAACTCTCCTTGTCAGCCATGGTTACCAACCCCTGTCATTTGAGAACAACTTCTTGTGGAACTATCCATCCTACCCCCTGTGAGCTACTCCCAGAAACTTCAGCTACCTCTGCTCTGCCATCAACCCTGCAGTATCCTCCTCCACTCCACCTGGGCAAGCTCTTCTCTCATGCCTCTGTAACTAGCTTTATTCCATTCCGATACTGATACATGCGACTTATGCTTTTCCCTCTTAAATTACAGTATGCATTCAAACATATAATGATCACTGCCTCATAAGAGTTCCTTTACCTTAAACTCCCAAATAAAATCTGGATTATTACACAACACCCAAACTAAGCTGGCTTCTCCCTGAATAAGCGCAAGCAGAATCTGCTCTAAAAAGCCATCTCGTAGGCATTCAACAAATTCCCTCTGTTGCGATCTGACACCAACCTGATTTTTGCATTCCCTTGTATATTGAAGTCCCCCATTACAATTGTGACATTATGCTTATTACATGCCTTTTCCAGCTCCCTTTGCAATCTCAACCCCTCATCCTGGCTACTATTTGGAGACTTATTTATGATTCCATAATGCTTTTTTTGTCCCTGGTTTCTTAACTCCACCCTCAAAGATTCAACATTCTCTAACCATATGTCACCTCTTTCTAAAGACGTAATTCCTTCTGTTATTAACAGAGTCATACCACCGCCTATGCCTTCCTGTCGTCTTTTCGATGCAAAGTATATCCTTTGATGTTAAACTCTCAACTATGACCTTCTTTCGGCCACTACTCATTGATACACACAATGTCATATCAACTAGTCTCTAATTACGCCATGAGTTGACCCACCTTATTCTGAATACAAAGTCTATATAAATACAGCCCCTTCAGTCTTGCATTCTTCATCCTTTTGAATTTTGCCTCTGTGGTACAATTTAACTCTTTGCTCTGTTTGCATTTGTATCCAACCATTGGTTTGTCCTTCCTTACATTCATGTTACACACATCCTCAGCTCTATCACACTGGTTCCCATCCACCTGCCATATTAGTTTAACACACTCCCGACAGCTCTAGTAAACCTGCCCACAAGGATAATGGCCCCCTCAGATTTAAGTGTGATTTGCCCCTTTTGGACAGATCACACCTGCCCCAGAAGAGGTCTCAATTATCCAGAAATCAGAATCCCTGCCCCCTACTCCAATTCTTCAGCCACACATTTATCTGCCACCTCATTCTGTTCCTATCCTCACTGTCGAGTGGCACAGGCAGGAATCCTGAGATTACTACCCTCGAGGTCCTGCTTCTCAGCTTCCTTCCTAACTCCCTGAATTCCTTTTCAGGACTTCCTCTGTTTTCCTCCCTATGCCGTTGGTACTAAATGTACCACAACTTCCGGCTGCTCACTCTTCATTTCAGGATATTGTGGACACATTCAAAAAGATTGCGGACCCAGGTACCTGGTAGGCAAACTACCATTCGTGTTTTTTTTTGCATCTGCAGAATTGCCTACCTGTCCCCCTGACTATAGAGTCCCCTATTACTGCAGCCATCCTTTTTCTTTCCCTATCCTTCTGAGCCACAGGGCCAGACTCAGTGCCAGAGGCACGGCCGCTGTTGCTTCCCCCAGGTACGTTGATACCCCCATTCAACAGTACTCAAAATGGAGTACTTATTGTTGAGGGGGCAGCCACAGGATGCTCTCCACTATCTGATGTTTTCCCTTCCCTCACTTGACAGTCACCCATTTATCTGTCTCCTGTAGCCTTATGGTGATTGCCTCCCTGTAGTTCCTGTCTATCACTGCTTCACATTCCCTAACAAGCCGAAGGTCATCAAAATGCAGCTCCAGTTCCCTAAAGTGGTCTCCAAGGAGCTGCATTTGATGCACCTGGCACAACTGGCCATTGCGGAGGCTGGAAGTCTCCTACAGACATACCCATTCTTATTTCAAGAGTTAAATAAGAAAAAGAAATAAGTCACAAACTTACCTATTTGCTTTGCCTTCACCTATTCTCACCAAGGTCTTACCACTCTGACTCAAACCGTTCCCACAATGACAATTTCACTAGATGGTACTTCTCTATTATGGAGACTGGGTTTTCGAAGCTCCAATTTGGACCTGGTGGTAACACCCCACCATCTACAAACCATCAACCACCATCCAACATCCAACACTAACTACCACCACGGAACACCCACAGTCACCATCCAACACCCATTATCACCACCCAACACCCACATTTGTTATCCAACACCTACAATCACTATCCAACACCCACAATAACTATCCAACACCCATTATCGCCACCCAACACCCACGATCACCACCCAACACCCACGATCGTCACGCAACACCCATGATCGCCACCCAACACCTATGATCGCCACTGACCACACACGATCGCCACACAGCATGCACTATAACCATCCAACACCCACTATAACCACCCAAAACTCCCTATAACCACCCAAGACCCTCTATCGCCACCCAGCACCCTCAATCACCATCCAACATGAACAATCACCATCCAACGCCCACAATTACCATTCAACACAGACTATCACTACCAAACATCTATTATCACCACCCAACACCCACTATCACCATCCAACACCCACTATCTCCATCCAACACCCTCCATCACAATTCAACACCCACAATCTCCATCCAACACCCACTATCATCACCAAACATACACCATCACCATCCAACACCCACTATCACAACATAACCGCTACTATCACCACCCAACACCCACTATCACCATCCAGCACCCACCATCCCTACACAGTATCACCACCCAATGCCAACTCTCACTATCCAATACCCGCTATCATCATCCAACACCAACTATCAACATCCAACACCTGCTATCACCACGCAACATCCGCTATCACCACGCGACACCCGCTATCAACACCCAACACCCATTATCACCATCCAATACCCACTACCACCATCCAATACCCACTACCACCACTCAACACACACTTTCACCGTCTAACACACACTATCACCATCCAACACCCACCATCCCCACACCCTGCATCACAATTCAACACCCACAATCTCCATCCAACACCCACTATCATCACCAAACATACACCATCACCATCCAACACCCACTATCACAACCCAACAGCTACTAACACCACCCAACACCCACTATCAACATCCAGCACCCACCATCCCCACACACTATCACCACCCAACGCCAACTCCCTTTCTGGAGCCTGGTCAGAGTCGTGATCAGACTAATTGAATTACTGACATCAAGGCAGATTTCAATGGATCTTAAGCTGGAGAAAGAAGTTGTAGCAATGCTTCTAGATTCATTTAGGTTTGCCTGCCTTCCTAATCTGAGACAAGGCCATACTATTTACAAAATGAGAGAAATTTCATGCTATGTGCTTGAAAATAATTCAGAAAATCCTTTTACAAGCTAGCTTCAAGCCACTGAAACTTAATTATACTTCAGGAACAAAGCAAAAATGGATCTAAATGTCAGGCTTCTACCCCTAAGACTAGAACCCACCTATCTAACCAATTATCAAGTCATTCAGGGATTGATGACTACTGTCACTCTGAAATCCTGGTGTCAGGGTGCTATAGAGTAGCTTGCAAGTGGAATTTGTGAGCCTATAGAGAGGGGTTTCATGGAACAAAGTTGATTTTTTAAAGACAGCCTGTATCTGGCAAATTTAATGGAGACAACTTTTGTTAGGGTTTAACCATGCCATTGTGGGGAGTTAGTGTGTAGACAATCTTCATACTCATCCTTGTATGCATCTAAGCTGCTGGCATAGAATGATTTAGATAGACTTTGAAACAGTTATTAGCTCACCCTATCATCTACTATTAAAGCACAGACTAAGGACTTTCACAAAACTGAGTGAATAGCTTTGGAATATTCCATTGAATTCATTCTTAAAACTAATCTAATCGGTAACATTTTGACATAATGTTATCTAAGACGTAAATCTGCTTCTATTAATAATTTCAACCATATTTTTAAGTTTACAGTAACCAAACGGTTTATTTTTATATAGAATATTGCATATTTTATTGCAAGAGTGAACATCAGTTATAATATCTCCATTATAAAATATCCATTGTAATTCTAATCTTAAAGGACAAAAATATTTCTGGACGATCTCATAACATTTATATGACTGTATTTTTCATGCTCAGTTTGCATATCTCAAGACTGGTTGTATACCCCATTGGATCTCTGCCCCAAAGAAGTCCTAGTAGTCTTGCTGAGCAGTAATATGTAAATGAGTAAAATCTAAATTGAATTCCATTAGCAAAGCTTGAAGGAGCTATCTGTAAAATAATGGGTCTGACATTGATAATATACAGCACAGAACAAGAATTAGTGACTTATGTTATGCCATTAAATGAGTTGAAAGAATTAAGGAATATTGTCTGCAGGTCTATAATTATTATTTCTAGTAAAAATAACAGCTATGATTTTAAGTCAAAGTAGAGAGAAAATTCAATACTGTTTCATAGACAATCCATTTAAAGTCCATGCATTAGTGTTCCTAATATCATCAGTATCAGCAAATTCTACCTAGAACCTAATTAAGGCCTAATTGGTGGGAACAAAAGAACAAGAACAAATTACATTTATTACCACATAAAACTACAATTAACAAAACTGTAAATAACTGCAAGTAGCAGGTGGTTGACCTAATATTAACTATTTTGGGTCCTTTCCCACATCCAATCCACCCCAAGGACTATTGTTTAAACACTCAAATATCTTTATTGTATAACCTGTTGGACATTTAACTCAGTCTCAAGGCTCTGCAACCATTAGGCACCTTCCAGATTGTAATATCCTTCATTTCATAGGCAAGTACAGTATTGGGCAGGGTGCCAGCTCTTCTATAGTATAGCCTTGGGCATCTGTTACTCCAACACTGTCTCCTATTTAAGTGCCTACCATGCCTGAATTTAAGCTTCTGAGCTCAGGCATTCCAAAAATGGTAGTGATCCCATTTTTTTCCACTATAACCATTGGGATTTTGTTTTTAATGGTTTAAATTTTAGAAGTGTGGAGATATTGAAAATAGCCATACTGAGCAATTTTTGGCAATGCTAGAATTTTAATGTCCCCAACAATTAACGAGTTGTTTTCAGTTCTAAGTATTGAATTACTGTGTGATATACCACAGAGAGAAGACCTTCATGAAGGACTAACATCTTCAGTTACACAAGGGGTGGTGGGGGGGGGGGGTTGTAAAAATGACCCTTGGAAGGCATCACTTCTGACAACAGCTTCCTAGAGATACAGAAATGACACACAAGCTCATTCCAAAAGGTAAGCACCAAATGAGCTGCTCATCTGTATCAATCAATGTTTAATCAATAATTATTTCAATAATCAATGATTATTTCGAGCTTCAATGCTACAAACAAGTGATACAAAATAAAATGGAATCACGTATTAACCCAACAGAAGTTGAGAAAACGTTTTTATTCAGAGAGGAGCAAGAATATATTGACAACATGTAGATTGGTCGAGACAACGCATACAGGCACACATAAATGAAAGGGAGTGAATGGAATAGACGAGTATCATTAACTGGGTTAGATAAGGACTATCCAACAGCAGAACTGAATGCTCTTGTTTGGTGCTATATACCCAGGATGGGACAAAATGTGGTATAATATGCAGATAGTTTTCAACATATCTTCAAAGTTTGGAATTCAACCTGGCAGTAAGAGAAACTTCTGAAAATGGCCACCTATTCATAATTTCCTCTTATTCACTTATTTATCCTATACACTTAATGCTTGACTGGAATTTATCAATGTTGCCTGCTGCAACCTCACCAATGACATCAAGAAATTCCTCCTAAGATCTTTATTCGCTCTGTGATAACCTTTGATCTATATCATTTTGTTTTGATTTCATCTACATGGAAATAATATATTGGTATATTGCCTGAATACTTCCCCCACAGCATATTTCCCAAGTTACGGCATAAGGGGTTCAGACTGTGTTTCGGGCATTCATTGGGAGGGAATGTATCAGCAGTGTGATAAAGAGCTCAATTTGGAAGGAACCCACGTTGCCTTTCTTTGCTCCCTCTGTTCCAATTCTAAAGAATAGTCATGGTCTCTAAGCAGGTTAATGATCTTAATATTATCTAGCTGGGTTGACAAACGTACACGACAAGAACAAGTTGTTCATCACATTCCTCCCAATACTATTGTGTCAGGGTAGATAGATGAACATGGGCATTGATTTTAATCTCACTATGATCACATTTGGCATCATTCCTTTTTCCATTATGTTTTTTTTTGACTGAACAATGAGTTTGAAGCTATTTTTAAGGTACAAAGAAATTGCCTTAACCCCTCCCATTCTTCCTCCTACAATCTTTTGTGCATATGTTTAATTTCCTATATACCTTATAATATAACTGCAGTATTTTTTGTTACTGTCCTATTAGGGTAACAGAGCCAACACTGTGCACCAGGTTCTTGATAAATATGTAGACGAAATAATGTGCAGAGGAGAACTTTGTATCACACTTATTAGCTTTAGGGGACTCCCATATATTTGCTAGGACAGAATATTTATCCCCAATACCAGTTATCTGGAAATTCAGAGAGCTTGGTAACTGGTACACCAAGTCAAGTTTGCCCATTCCAATCTCCCTCTTCAACTGCCTACAGTTTCTGCACATCACTTGAGCTCCCTAAGACCCCAATTCCCTTACCTGACCTCCAGCATCCCAGAAGTCTAGTTCCCTTCAACTCACTGGGGCCTCAGTTCCCCAATCTCAGTTGAACTCGCCAGAGATCTGGTCCTCATACGTTACTCCAACCCCCTGGCCCTCCAGTTCCTACAGCTCCCTTCAGCTCTACAGGGCCCTATTTTCCACATTACTCCTTCAGCTCCAATACTTAACCTTCAGCTCCTTGGGTCACCCATTCCCATACCACCCTTCAGCTCTCAGGGCCCTTGGTTCCTGTGTCCATTTTCAGTTCCAGTTCCAAATCAAAGGAAATAAAATTGTCAACGGGAGTAACATCGTGGTCCAGAAAACTGGCAGCACCAAACCCTCTGTACACTGGATTGTTGGAGCTTAACTATACATACTTTTTCGTGGATTACAAAAATAATCATCTGTGCTGGTTTCATTCGTTTTGTTTTGCAGGAGTCTAAGTTTCTGCTTTCTAGAGTAGAGCTGTAGTTGCATTTTTTAAACTCAGATGCAATATATTGCTACAAATGGCATTCAGTTTGACAAATTGTGTCCCCAGTGCAGGAGTTCATTGAAGGCGAAGGTAGATTGCAGAACTGCAGGCATCATAAAAACAGATGCATTGACTTCATACGTTTTTCTTCACATCTTTCAGTAAAGTCTGCATCCATTAATCAATTTCATAATCACAAATTTATCTTTCTTTAAAAGACAAGTATCCTTTTTTCTCCTATTAATTTCTACCCCACATGTAATCATTAGGATTAATTTTATGATGCATATGTATTCAGGACAACAAAGAGGTTCGGTAGTCCTGCTTATTTGCATTCTATATGTGCAAAAGAGATGAGGCAAGGCCCTGTTTCAAAAATATTATTTAGTGTTTTAAAAAATCTCAAATGTTAGATTAGACATTGTTCACTCATCTCTGGGGACTCCAAAGACAGCTGTAAATGAAAAGGCTAATAACAATTTTAGAAGCCCTCAGAGAAATAGATTATTGCAGAGCAGGTGAAAACTTGCTCCCCCTGGATCTTTTACCTACCAATAGGAGACGACTTTGCAAATTTTTTTTTTAATAAAGTTGCCATGGGTTGATTAGAATGGTTTAAATTGACCTGATTTCTGCATACCTCAGCCTTCACCTGTTCATCTTGTGTATAGCCATTATGGGGTACAGCTACCTGTGAGATCATGAATGGGGGCGGCATTTCTTCCAATTAACATTATGAGGCTCAGACCAGGTCCAGATTGCAGAAAGCTCACTATCTCTGTACCCACCATCACTTTTACTCCAATTACCCTTAGTTCTGCTTTGAAGACATTTGAAACAGGCTGGTGCTTTGTGTTTATTGCACCAGCAATTTTCATTGCTTGCAATTAACAATGCTATTCCATCTGCCACTTTATTCCTTTGTCTTTTAGAGGAAGTAAACTTGTTAATAAGTATAGCATTATTCTTCCAAAACAGGAATTAGTGGTGTTCCACAGTGCTAGGGCAGCTTCTTTTCTTGTTGTAGGTCAATGATTTGAATGGTGGAATTCATGGTTCTATGGTCAAGTTTGCAGACGTTATGAATATAGGTGGAGGGGCAGGTTGTATTGAGGAAGCAGGACAGATTGGAACAATGGATAAAGAAGTGGCAAATGGAATATAGAGTAAGCAAGTGTATGGCCATGCCCTTTAGTAGAAGGAATAGACTATTTTCCAAATGGGGAGGAAATTCAAAAATCTGTTGTGCAAAGTGACTTGGGAGTCCTTGTGCAGGATTCCCCAAACGTTAACTTGCAGGTTGAATCAGTGATGAGGAAGGCAAATGAGATTCTAGCATTCATTTCAAGTGGACTAGAATATAACAGCAAAAATATATTGCTGAGGCTTTATAAGTCATTGGTGAGACCACACCTGAAGTATTGTGAGCAGTTTTGGTCCTTTATCTAAGAATGGCATTGGAGAGGGCCCAGAAGAGGTTCACTGGAGTTATTCCAGGAGTGAAAGGGTTAATGTATGAGGATTATTTGATGGCTCTGGCCTGTACATCCTGGAGATTAAAAGAATTGGGGATATCTCACTGAAACCTATCAAATAGGACTTCCGGTCAAGATGGCGCTATCGTAGAATGCTCGCTTGGTCAACATCTTCTGGATAGCCCACAGAAACATCTATTTTTACTTCTTTTACATTTTTTTTTATCTTAAAAGTGTCTCTGGAACTGTTAGAGCCTGTGATTTTCAGTCACGAGACTGAATGATACAGCACTTCATTGTCTCCGACAGGATTTTGGAAAGCCAGCGCGAATTCGGACAGCTTCGAGACGAAGAAACTTTGAGACAGGGCGCAAGCCAATGTTTGACTCCATTTCAATGATTAAACCATCCATTAATTGCCAATTAAAGTGTCTGGAAAGATTCAGACAAAGAGTTCAATACCAACTGCCTTCCTTTCGATTGCTGCTAGAAAAGGAATCTGTTTGTAGCCTATTCCTGTGTGGCTTGCAGTGCCAAGGGGTTTCTCTCATGTGGTATCCCTCTTTTTCAATGATGAAGGAGGGTGCTATCATCATTCAGCATTATGGACTGAACTATAGTGTTTATGGACTTTGGACTTTCTTAGACTCACGTTTTGTATATACAGTTTTTATTTGCCTGTTCCTTTCTGTTTTGTTGTGCGAGGGGAGGGGTTTGGGGTTGATATTAGATTATTGTGTGAGGGGAGGGGTTTGGGGTTGATACTCTTATTGCATTCTATTAGTTTATTGAGTGGGGTTGGGGATCAAAATTCTGATTCCGTTTTGTGCAGGGGAGGGGAGTTTGAGAGTTGATGATCGGGATGCCATTTTGTGCGTTGGGTGAGTTTAATGTTTCTCTCTGAATGGCTTTCATGTTCTTTCTATGTTTCATGGCTATGTAGAAAAGAAACATCCCAGAGTTGGATTTTGATACATACTTTTATAATAAATGAACCTTTGAAACTTTAAATATTGAAAGGCCAAGACAAAATGGATGTAGAGAGTATATTTCCTATAGTGGGTGTTATGTTTGTTTTTGATAAAAGACAAAGCTTGCATGGGTTTAAACACTAACACATTTATTAATATCATGGCTTCTAGCTCCACACTTGTGTGTGTGCTTCCTGTTCACTACCATAGCTTCCAGTCCTAGGTGAACTGCTTCATTGCACACTAGGAACTGAAGTTCTTCACGATGAGCGCACATAATACACATATTTCTCCTTTAAAGAAAACAAACACAGTACTATGCCCTCATAAACCTGCAACAATAATAATTTCCAACAAAGTTATTTTCATTAATTGTAATGAGAAGATATACAATGGCATGGAAAAGTTTGGGCACCCCGGTCAAAATTTCTGTTACTGTGAATATCTAAGTGAGTAAAAGATGACCTGATTTCCAAAAGGCATAAGGTGAAATATGACACATTTCTTTAATATTTTAAGCAAGATTACTTTTTTATTTCCATCTTTTACAGTTTCAAAATAACAAAAAAGGAAAAGGGCTCGAAGCAAAAGTTTGGGCACCCTGCATTGTCAGTACTTAGTAACACCCCCCTTGGCAAGTATCACAGCTTGTAAACATGTTCTGTAGCCAGCTAAGAGCCTTTTAATTCTTGTTTGGAGTATTTTAGCCCATTCTTCCTTGCAAAAGGCTTCTAGTTCTGTGAGATTCTTGGGCCGTCTTGCATGCACTGCTCTTTTGAGGTCTATCCACAGATTTTCAATGATATTAAGGTCGGGTGACTGTGAGGGCCATGGCAAAACCTTCAGCTTGCGCCTCTTGAGGTAGTCCATTGTGGATTCTGAGGTGTGTTTAGGATCATTATCCTGTTGTAGAAGCCATCCTATATTCATCTTCAGCTTTTTTACAGACAGTGTGATGTTTGCTTCCAGAATTTGCCAGTATTTAATTGAATTCATTCTTCCCTCTACCAGTGAAATGTTCCCCGTGCCACTGGCTGCAACACAAGCCCAAAGCATGATCGATCCACCCCTGTGCTTAACAGTTGGAGAGGTGTCCTTTTCATGAAATTCTGCACCCTATTTTCTCCAATCATACCTTTGCTCATTGCAGCTAAAAGGTTCTATTTTAACTTCATCAATCTACAGGACTTGTTTCCAAAATGCTTGTTTAGATGTTTCTTTGCAAACTTTTGACACTGAATTTTGTGGTGAGGATGCAGGAAAAGTTTTCTTCTGATGACTCTTCCACGAAGGTCATATTTGTGCATGTGTCTCTGCACAGTAGAACAATGTACCACCACTCCAGAGTCTGCTAAATCTTCCTGAAGGTCTTTTGCAGTCAAATGGGTGTTTTGATTTGCCTTTCTAGCAATCCTACGAGCAGTTTTCTCGGAAAGTTCTTCTGGTCTTCCAGACCTCAACTTGACCTTCACCGTCCCTGTTAACTGCCATTTCTTAATTACATTATGAACTGAGGAAATGGCTACCTGGAAATGCTTTGCTATCTTCTTCTAGCCTTCTCCTGCTTTGTGGGCATCATTTATTTTAATTTTCAGAGTGCTAGGCAGCTGCTTAGAGGAGACCATAGCTGCTGATTGTTGGGACAAGGTTTGAGAAGGGTATTTATAAAGATTTGAAATTTGCATCACCTGGCCTTTCCTAATGATGATAGTGAACAAGCCATAGCCCTAACAAAATATTTAAGGTATAAGACCTTCATAAAAGTTATCCGAGAGCTCAAATCTCTTGGGGTGCCCAAACTTTTGCATGGTGTTCCTTTCCTTTTTTTCACTCTAAAATTGTACAAAACAAAAATAATACACTAATCTTGCTTAAGCTGTTGAAAAGAATGTTTCATCTTTAACTTCATGACTTTTGGACATCAGTTCATCTTCTACTCACTTAATTATTCACAGTAACAGATATTTTGACCAGGGGTGTCCAAACTTTTGCATGCCACTGTAATTCCTTATTCACCCAGCACCTCTCAATCAGTCTCAGAGATGGTTTAATGATCCTTTTTGGTCTGCTATATGTTTCCACAGATGTATAGCGTTCACTTGCTGTGTTCAGTCTCTGTTCTTGTCCTTGCTGTGTGGTCATTATTCATTCCACTTGCCTCATAGTGGAGCCCTGGACTACATCCAAGGATCAATGAGTTTTTGCACAAGTTCCAATTGATTCCATCTCAATTCACAGAGCTCTTTTTGTTGGCTGCATATCATAGATAGCAATTCTTCCTGTTGGTCTATGCTGACCTGTTGCTGTTGTTCTGACCTTAGGGACAGTGTGTTCTCCCCGTCTTCCTTTTTATTGTTCTGTTTCTGCACCAGAGCAGATTTGGGAGATATTAGTGATTTCCAGTCCTTAAGTAGAAGTCGATGGGACAGATTTTGAACTACAGCTCAGAATTGGAATCAGGTTTATTACCACCGGCATGTGTCGAGAAATTTGTTAACAGCAGCAGCAGTTCAATGCAACATAATATAAGAAAAAAAGTAAAAATAAATAAATAAGTAAATCAACTACATTGTATGTATATTGAATAGATTAAAATCATGCAAAAACAGAAATAATATATATTAAAAAAGTGAGGTAGTGTTCATGGGTTCAATGTCCATTTTGGAATTAGATGGCAGAGGGGTAGTAGGTTTTCCTGATTGTGTGTATGCCTTCAGGCTTCTGTACCTCCTACCTGATGGTAACAGTAAGAAAAGGGCATGCCCTGGGTGCTAGAAGTCCTTAATAATGGACGCTGCCTTTCTGCAACACCGCTCCCTGACGATGTCCAAGGTACTTTGTAGGCTAGTACCCAAGATGGAGCTGACTAGATTTACAACCTTCTGCAGCTTCTTTCGATCCTGTGCGGTAACCCCTCCATACCAGACAGTGATACAACCTGTCAGAATGCTCTCCACGGTACAACTATAGAAGTTTTTGAGTGTATTTGTTGACATACCAAATCTCTTGAAAGTCCTAATGAAGTATAGTCACTGTCTTGCCTTCTTTATAGCTGCATTGATATGTTGGGACCAGGTGCTGCATGATGTGGAAGCAAGACTGGCAACTCCTTTACCATGATCACTCGGTTCAGCACTGGCACCCTGACGGTCGTGCTGGTGGAGCTGGTATGGATGTCTATGGAAGGTGGAGTTCTTGTGCTTCTCTTGCATAACTTCATGGATGCTGTTACGAGTTTATTGAGTTACCTCAGGCATGCATCTACATCCCTCAAGGATATCTGCGTATTCTTCCATGATTGTGCCATTTGGTCTATGAAGCCATTACAAAAACTCTTTTCAATAGGTTGAGCTATTCACATACACTCAGACCTAATATTGTCTGTACTCACTTTTCTACAATCCGTAGCTGAGTCTTTAGGTGCTGCCCCTTGAGCTTGAAGTCCCTATACAGCCCTCTTTTACTTGAACATTCTCTGGGTAAATTTCACTGGGTAAATCTTGCTCTTTACCTTGAGAGTCTTGTAGTCATCAATGGACAATAGGTTCATCTGCGCTCCGGTGTAAAGCTTGAATGTCATTACTGTCTCATTCACACTCGCTGGAATGACCCATTCTGTTTTACCAGCATGAGCAGTCTGTAGAGAATCTACAGTCTTCCTCCATTTCCTTAGCTACTGTGTGCACCTTTATCTTGGTAGCTTCGCAGCACTTTGTGAAATGATTCTTCTTCCCACAATTATTACAGGACTTTCCATAAACAGGGCACATCTTTGGTTTGTGCCTACCTCCACATTTGCTGTATTTACAGTCTGAGCCTACCTCTTTGCTTTGGGAAATGCCTCACGCTCTGCCCCTCTGTTTCCACAGCATGGACTATTGTTTCTGCTCTGTGCAGCTCCTTAGCTTGTGTTTGTGTGGTCTCCATAGCCCTACGCATATTCACAGCCTCTTCTAGCGTCAAATCTTTTTCTTGAAGCAAGCTTTCTCTGAGCCCATTATCTAGGATTCCACAAACTATTTTGTCTCTGATTAGTGTGTCTCTCAAATCTCCAGACTCACAGCACTTACTCAATAGGTGAAGCTCAGCTAAATTTTGGTAAAAGCTAACATATTGTTTCTGTTCACAGGAAAAGAATTTGTATCTTTCAAACGTGATGCTTTTACTTCAGACAAAATACCCTCAAATTTTATCATCAGAGTGTCCATTGTCAAGATTGTCTCATCAATTTGAAAGTTGTTATAGATGACAAAGGCATATCACCAATTATGTGTAGAAAGATAGATGCTTTCAGTTTTTCCTCTGCACCACTGGCTCTACTCGCTGCTAAATATATATTCAATTGCTGTTTGAAGCATTTCCAATTATCAGCTAGAGCTGGTGCAGGAGGACTTAGGTTACCCATTACAGAATTTTCAGCGTCTCCCTCCTTAATCTCTTGATGAGCTTTTGGAAACAATGTGCTGCCTTGCCTTGCTGTGGTTTTATGCCTCGCTGGCCAGCTTTTCCCTCACTAACATATCTTTCTTAGTCGCTAGCGGTATTCATTTGCATTCCGTATTTAGATTATGAAGACACGCAGTCCTCTTTTATTGTCATTTAGTAATGCATGCATTAAGAAATGATACAATATTTCCTCCGGTGTGATATCACAAAATTGGGGAGCAAGGACATGGCAGACCAATTGAATAATTACTTTGGTTCTGTCTTCACTAAGCAGGACATAAATAATCTTCCAGAAATAGTAGGGGACAGAGGGTCCAGTGAGATGGAGGAACTGAGGGAAATACATGTTAGTAGGGAAGTGGTGTTAGGTAAATTGAAGGGATTGAAGGCAGATAAATCCCCAGGGCCAGATGGTCTGCATCCTAGAGTGCTTAAGGAAGTAGCCCAAGAAATAGTGGATGCATTAGTGATAATTTTTCAAAACTCATTAGATTCTGGACTAGTTCCTGAGGATTGGAGGGTGGCTAATGTAACTCCACTTTTTAAAAAAGGAGGGAGAGAGAAACCGGGGAATTATAGACCGGTTAGCCTAACGTCGGTGGTGGGAAAACTGCTGGAGTCAGTTATCAAGGATGTGATAACAGCACATTTGGAAAGCGGTGAAATGATCGGACAAAGTCAGCATGGATTTGTGAAAGGAAAATCATGTCTGACGAATCTCATAGAATTTTTTGAGGATGTAACTAGTAGAGTGGATAGGGGAGAACCAGTGGATGTGGTATATTTGGATTTTCAAAAGGCTTTTGACAAGGTCCCACACAGGAGATTAGTGAGCAAACTTAAAGCACACGGTATTGGGGGTAAGGTATTGGTGTGGGTGGAGAATTGGTTAGCAGACAGGAAGCAAAGAGTGGGAATAAACGGGACCTTTTCAGAATGGCAGGCGGTGACTAGTGGGGTACCGCAAGGCTCAGTGCTGGGACCCCAGTTGTTTACAATATATATTAATGACTTGGATGAGGGAATTAAATGCAGCATCTCCAAGTTTGCAGATGACACGAAGCTGGGTCGCAGTGTTAGCTGTGAGGAGGATGCTACGAGGATGCAGGGTGACTTGGATAAGTTGGGTGAGAGGGCAAATTCATGGCAGATGCAATTTAATGTGGATAAATGTGAAGTTATCCACTTTGGTGGCAAAAATAGGAAAACAGATTATTATCTGAATGGTGGCCGATTAGGAAAAGGGGAGGTGCAACGAGACCTGGGTGTCATTATACACCAGTCATTGAAAGTGGGCATGCAGGTACAGCAGGCGGTGAAAAAGGCGAATGGTATGCTGGCATTTATAGTGAGAGGATTCGAGTACAGGAGCAGGGAGGTACTACTGCAGTTGTACAAGGCCTTGGTGAGACCACACCTGGAGTATTGTTTGCAGTTTTGGTCCCCTAATCTGAGGAAAGACATCCTTGCCATAGAGGGAGTACAAAGAAGGTTCACCAGATTGATTCCTGGGATGGCAGGACTTTCATATGAAGAAAGACTGGATGAACTAGGCTTGTACTCGTTGGAATTTAGAAGATTGAGGGGGGATCTGATTGAAACGTATAAGATCCTAAAGGGGTTGGACAGGCTAGATGCAAGAAGATTGTTCCCAATGTTGGGGAAGTCCAGAACGAGGGGCCACAGTTTGAGGGGAAGCCTTTTAGGACCGAGATTAGGAAAAACTTCTTCACACAGAGAGTGATGAATCTGTGGAATTCTCTGCCACAGGAAACAGTTGAGGCCAGTTCATTGGCTATACTTAAGAGGGAGTTAGATATGGCCCTTGTGGCGATGGGGGTCAGGGGGTATGGAGGGAAGGCTGGGCTGGGGTTCTGAGTTGGACGATCAACCATGATCATAATAAATGGTGGTGCAGGCTCAAAGGGCCGAATGGCCTACTCCTGCACCTATTTTCTATGTTTCTATGTTTCTAAAACACAGGACACACTAAGACTGAAAAAACTGACAAAACCACATAATTATAACATATAGTTACAACAGTGCAACAATACCATAACTTGATGAAGAAGTCCATGAGCACAGTAAAAGTTCAAAGTCTCTCAAATGTCCCACATCTCACACAGACGGAGAGAAGGAAGAAAAACTCTCCCTGCCATACCTGACCACGGTCCGACTCTGAGTCATCCAAAAACTTTGAGCTCTGATCAGCTCTCTGACACCGAGTACTGAGCGCCATCTCTATCCGAGCGATTTGACCTCCATCTCAGTCGCCAACAGCAGGCAAAGACGGGAATTTTGAGGCCTACCCTCCGAAAGATTCCCGACCGTGCAGTAACGACAGCAGCGAACGAGCGTTTCAGAAATTTTTCCAGATGTTCCTCTGTGCTTTCACGTCCATCTCCATCAAATCAGTAATTGTCCACGGCATCTATTTAACAGATACAATATCATTTTCACCGGAGGGCTGCACACGCGCTGCGCATTGCTTCTCTCTCCTCCTGAGTTGGATGGCAAATGAAATATTGTATCATTTCTTAATGCATGCATTACTAAATTACAATAAAAGAGGACTGCGTGTCTTCATAATCTAATCTATTTAAACCTCATGCCGACTTCTGACATCATGTTATGTTTGTTCTTGATAAAAGACAAACCTTGCATGGGTTTAAACGCTAACACATTTATTAACAACCATGCTTCTGGTCCACATGTGCTCCTTGTTCAGCAACCTTGCTTCCAGTTCTGGGTGAACCACCCACATTGCACACTGGAGACTGAAGTTCTTTATTATGTACAAACATAATAACACAGTGGGTGAGTCTAAGACCAGAGGGCACAGCCTAAGAATAGAGGTACATCCATTTTAAAATGGAGATGAGGAGGACTTCCTTTAGCCAGAGGGCATTAAATCAGTCGAATTCATTGTCACAGGCTGCTGTGGAGGCCGGCGCATTGAGAATATTTAAAGTAGAAGCTGAAAGGTTCTTGATTAGTCAGAGTGGAGAGAAGGCAGGAGAATGGGGCTGAGAGGGATAATGGATCAGCCATGATGGAATGGCAGACCAGACTCTATGGGCTGAATGGCCTCATTATGCTCCTGTATCTTATGACCTTATGGTCGTATAGTTTTGGGCCATGACCTTTCATCACGACACATGTTTATGTATTTTCTAGAATTCCTTTGTTAAAAATGTCTTTGTTTTTGAAAATTTGTTTTTAAAATTTAATGGGATATTTATTTTTAATAATATGCAAATGTATGATATACATTGCCATGCAATCTCTTCTGGGAACTTTAAAGGATGTTAGCCTGAGCGGTTTGAGGAGGTTTGGGTTTGTACATCTGAAAGCCTGAGCTGCCCTGGGCCTTGCCGCACAGCTTGGAAGCAGCTTGCATAGGGATGTTGGCACTTCGCTACTCACCGGTCTAGTGGCTTGTCCACTAGAATACTATCCATGGAAGGTTCGTGGTTTTGCAAAAGCTGTGCTTACCATCTTAAAGCAAGGGTAGTAAAACAGTAAATGAAAATCTGCTGTCAGTGCTTATTTGGCTGAAGAGAGAAATATAAATAAAATTACAGCTATCTGGACTTATTAGCTTGTTTTCTACTTAAAATGCAAGACTCAATTCTTCTAAGGAAATTACACTTTTGACTGATAGAGGCTGCTCTTGCAAGTATATAATATTCATAATTCAGGTACAAAAAAATACTGCAAATGTGTTTATGTATCTTAGTGCCCTGTTGATGTTTCATTGTATGTCAGGGTTATTTATGCATTCATTCCAAGATGTTCCGAGGCAAATTAGTATGCAAGGGCTCCGATCTAAACTTTGCTGATGTGCAAATTGCCACTTTGCAGGATATTGAATTACGGAAACTGTAAATTATCTCCAAGGACTGCAAAACCACATAGCATTAACACTGATCCTATCTTTTGATATGATTAATGTACCAGACTGAATGCAAAAAAGACAGCCAGAGAACAGAAGCAGCTGGAAACACCAAGTGAGTGTTTTCTGCCTGCAGATATCTTACTTAGACCAGACAGATGTTGATGCCCCTACATTTAAGGGTCAAGATGTGGTTGAATGGTTGTGTCCTGACTCCTATTAGGTCATCTAAAAAGATGGATTTGGCCATGAGTCCACTCGCATTTACGTTGTGCATCTTAAGTGGCTGTTCATATTTTCAGAAGAAACTAAAAATAGAAACTTGCAATGGTAAATTCAGAGGGATTTTTTTTGTGACAGTACAGTGTTCAACATAAGCAGGTGAAATTTGTTATGATCAAACAATGAATCCTTTCAAAAGCTTGGGAGCTTCATATTTACACACATGCACCTTGTCTTCAAAAGGTCAAGCCTCCAACCTGCACAGATTATTCTATCCCAATATAATAAAGTTGTGCTAGCATATTTTCTTTATGGATTCTCAGCAGTAACCCACCCCTCCACAGCCCCAACCACCACTACTTCATCATTTCCTGCCAGTCACCTTATGTACACACACTCCTGTACCTAGTGTCACTTCATGGACATACAATCAATCTATGCAAATGAGTTATCTTGCTGTATGTATTTTTTGTGTTTATTATTATTATTATTATTATGTTCTTTTTTTTGTGCTGCATTGAATCCAGAGTAACAATTATTTCATTCCCCTTTACACTCGTACCAGAAATGACGTTAAACAATCTTGAATCTTGAATGTTGAATCTTTGAACCATGAATTCATATGCACCCAGTGTTTCAGACTTGAAATGACACTTCCAAATCACTTCTTTGCTACATTTCTCACTCATATATATTAAAATAAATTTGGAGTGCAGCAGAATCTGATCAAATGTATTACATATTTTATATGTAGAGTATTCAATTACCTATACAATACGTATGAAATTTGGTTTCAATGATATATTTCATTGGAAACATGTCAGTATCAGCTATTTAATCATCTTACTTCTTTCTAAAATAATGTAATAGTTATCGTTACTATTAAAGGTGTCAAATATATAGCTAAATTATATGAATTTCAAAATAGTAGTTTTAAAATGTAAAGTATTCAAAACAAATGCATATATGTCATCATAACATGATAATGTAATGCACTGAATTTTGATTTGCATATTTCAAAGCATCTTTACATTGTTGTTTGAGAGCAAGATCTCTTTCCAAAAGCAAAGGACTCTACTTAATGTGATCGCCTAGAGCAGATATCTAAGGTTCATGCAATGTCAGCAAGATGAGTTATTCACAATTAAAAGTTCAAGTTCAAGTTTAATTGTCACTCAACCATACATGAATACAGCCAAATGAAACAGCATTCCTCAGGGCCAAGCTGCAAGGTGTATGACTGTTGCTCTGTATGACCAACAGTCATGCAGAGCACAAGGCACATATAGCACATATAAGATAGCAATAAACAGTCACACAGAAACATATAGCCCAAGTCCCTCAGTGACATGTCCTGTAGATTGATCGTGCATTGGTATTATAGGCAAGGACAAGCCCTTGCAGTCTGCAGAAGAAGACAAGCATGCATACGCACAATTCAGCTTGTCTTCCACTGAGTAAACACTGGTGGGAGGGGCCAGCCCCCAATTCAGCATAGTGCCTACACCACACTACCTCTAGTGTCTCTCCTGGATGGCTGCAACAGGCAAGCCTGCAATATGAAGTCTAGTTCTCACAACAACTGAGGCCACACATCTCCTCCATCATCAGTTTCACCAATAAACTAGTGAACGAGACTTGCACTATTTTGCATTAACAACAGTCTTGCAATAGCAAGCAAATTGTGCAAGCCAATCACTCACCACTAAACTGCACACCCACCTTCGTGAACCAACTCCAGTGCCTTAATAAAGCAGTACCAACTCCATCTCCTCCACTAATGGTCAACTCGCTGATGGGGTAGATCTGCAGGACTTGAACTCCTAAATGTCCAGACAGGACCCAGGCTGTAAAAATAGGGGACAAGCTCTCCTCTACAATCACTCTGAGCACCGGTGCCCCACAAGACTGTGTACTCAGCCCCCTGCTGTACTCAGTGTACACCCATGATTGTGTAGCCAAGTTTCCATCAAACTCAATATATAAGTTTGCTGGTGATACAATTGTAGGCCGTATCTCGGGTAATAATGAGTTTAAGTACAGAGAGGAAATTAAAAACCTGGTGGCATGGTGCGAAGACAATAACCTATCCCTCAATGTCAGCAAGATGAAGGAATTGGTTGTTGACTTCAGAAGGAGTAGCGGACTGCACGACCCAATTTACATCAGTGGTGCGCAAGTGGAACAGGTCAAAAGCTTTAAGTTCCTTGGGGTCAATATCACAAATGACCTGACTTGGTCTACCCAAGCAGAGTTCACTGCCAAGAAGGCCCAGCAGCACCTTCACTTCCTGAGAAAACTAAAGAAATTTGGCCTGTCCCCTAAAACCGTCACAATTTTTATAGATGCACCGTAGAAAGCATTCTTCTAGGGTGCATCACAATCTGGTATGGAAGTTGTCCTGTCCAAGACCGAAAGAAGCTGCAGAAGATTGTGAACACGGCACAGCACAGCACACAAACCAATCTTCCATCCGTGGACTCACTTCAAACCGCACGCTGTCGGAGCAGCGCTGCAAGGATAATCAAGGACACAACTCACCCAGCCAACAGACTTTTCGTCCCTCTTCCCTCTGGGAGAAGGTTCAGGAGCTTGAAGACTCGTACAGCCAGATTTGGGAACAGCTTCTTTACAACTGTGATAAGACTGCTGAACAGAACCTGACCCAGATCTGGGCCGTACCGTCCAAATATCCGGACTTGCCTCTTGGTTTTTTCACACTACCTTACTTCCCATTTTTCTATTTTCTATTTATAATTTATAATTTAAATTTTTAATATTTACCAATTTTAACTATTTTAAATATTTGTAATATTTAATATTTGTAATCCAGGGAGTGTGAAGCGCAGAATCAAATATCGCTGTGCTGATTGTACGTTCTATTACCAATTGTTTGGCGACGATAAAGTATAAAGTATAACGTACTAATTGTCTTGCAATTGCATAAAAAGACATTTTAAAAAGGCAAAAACACCTGTAATTGTCCTCGGAGAGGCTGCTGCGTCCCAGAACACTGTCATCTTACCGGATTTTTTTTTTTAAATGGCTCAGTATCATCCACTGATAGCTGCACTTTGGGATATCTTGACTTTTATCTCTTATTCACTTCTGGAGAGTTGCTTGTTTTCAATAATTTAAACAAATCAAATTTTGGGAAGGTGACAAAACAGAATAAAAGCCCAAGTGACCAGAAACTGGATATGCAAGCGATTTGATGAGGGCCACTCTCTGCACAGTCTTTTGAAGATGGATTGGAACTTCAACAAATCACCAGCCTTCAGCACATTTAGTAAAAGCTGTTAGAGGAGAAATTTTGTTTTGGTCACTGTTGGTAAACGTAGCTGCAAACCTTGGTTGCCAGTTCACTCACCCTGCCAATGCCACGATTCATCAGTGGAACTGAATAGTAGGCAGAAGTACAACTGCTGGCTGATATTCCTACATGTGCTTCACACTAAGGGCAAAACTCTTCTACTTCATGAGAGAGAAGACAATGTGCATAAAAAAGATGGAGAGAAAGGAAAGAACAATTGTTTAAATGTTGCAGATGTTCACTGATGTTCCTTTATTTGCCAAGGAAGTTCAGTTAGTTGCAGTTATTAATTAGACATTCCCTTCATTTACTGAGGCCTAACTCTGATAATGGGTTTCACAAGAAGGAAGCCCAAAGCCATCATAAATTTTGGTCTCACTGGAATAACTTTGATAACTGCCAACAGTAGGTGTGAGCTGCATTGCCTTTAGCTATGGGTTCTCGACAGGTTGACTGGAGGAGTTATGACACAAGAAGGAGGATCTCAGACTGCAGATGAGTAGCAAGAAGTTCGGTCACGCAGGGCCAGCACATGTACTGCACATTTACAGCAAGAGAGATCCATAGTTCTCTCAGTTTGTCTGTCTCCATTTTATTTGGTACAATTTGAGACATTCCACACAGGTGTCCCTGGAATGCCTTCTTCTTTAATCATGGCTTCTTATCTACACTTAACTGCACCATACCAGCTTTTTCCAGTCCTGCACAGTCGCCACTCCAAACCAGATGGCAATGCAACCAGTTAGAATGCTCTCCATGGAAATTTACAAGAGTCTTTAGTGACATACCAAATCTCCTCAGACACCAAGAGAATTACAGCCATTGTCATACCTTCTTTGTAATTGCATCAATATGCTGCACCCAGGATAGATCTTCAGAGATGATGACACACTGGAAGTTGCTCACCCTTTCCACTGCTGATCTTTCATTGAGGACTGGTGTGCGTTCCCTTGACTTCCCCTTCCTGAAGTCTACAATCAATTCCTTGGTCTTACTGATGTTGAGTGCAAGGTGGTTGTTGTGACACAACATAACTGCTGGCTTATCTCACTCCTGTACACCTCCTCACCACCATCTAAAATTCTGACAATAGTTGTGTCAATATCAAATTTATTGATGACTTTTGAGTTGTGTCTAGTTACACAGTTGTGGGTGTAGAGAGAGCAGAGCAGTGGGCCAAGCACATATCCTTCAGGTGTACCTGTTTTGATTGCCAGCAAGGAGATGCTATTTCAATCTGCACTGATTGTGGTCTCCTGATGAGGAAGTCAAGGATACAGTTGCAGACCAGGTTTTGGAGCTTGAGGATTAGACTGAGGGTATGATTGTGTTGAACACTGAGCTGTAGTCAATAAACAGCAACCTCAGCAACACACACAGAATGCTGAAGGAATTCAGCAGGCCAGGCAGCATCTATGGAAAAGAGTAAGCAGTTCTCATTTCAGGCTGAGACCCTTCATTAGGACTGGAAAGAAAGATGAGAAGTCAGCGTACAAAGGTGGGGTGAGGGGAGGAGGGAGTACAAAATGGAAGGTGAAGTAAAGAGCTGGGAAGTTAACTGGTGAAAGAAATAAAGACCTGGAGGAGAGGAGAGAATAGAAGACCATGGAAGAAAGAGAAGGGGGAGGAGCACCAGAGGGAGCTGATTGGCAAGTAAGGAGATAAGGTGGGAGAGGGAAACAGGAATGGGGAATGATGAAGAAGAGTGGGGAGGGGATCTATTCAAAAATGATGTTCATGCCATCAGGTTGGAGGCTACCCAGACAGAATATGAGGTGTTGCTTCTCCACCCTCCGTGTGGCCCCATCACAACAGCAGCCTGATGTAGGTATTACTATTGTCGAGATGATCCGAGGCTGAGTTGAGATCAATGAGATTGCATCACTGTAGACCTGTTGTGATGACAGGCAAATTGTGGCAGGAGTTGATTCTAGCCATGACCAATCTCTCAAAGCACTTCATCACAGTTGATGTGAGTGTGACTGGGTGATAGTCATTGAGGCAGCTCACCCTCATCTTCTTGGCACTGGTATGATTGTGGCCCTTTTGAAGCAGGTGTGAACCATTCACTGCAGCAGTGTGAGATTGAAAACTAGAGAAAATGTGCAAATGCTAGAATTCCAAGCAACACACATAACACACTGGAGGAACCCAGTAGGCCAGGCAGCATCTATGGAGAAAAGTACAGCCAACATTTAGGGCTGAAACCCTTCGGCAGGACTGGAGAAAACAAAAGATGGGAAGTAGATTTTAAGGGTGGGGAGAGAGGAGAGAGAAACGCCAGGTAATTTGTGAAATTTTGAGGGGGAGGGATGAAGTAAAGAGCTGGGAAATTGATTGGTGAAAGAGACAGAAGGCCATGGAAGAAAGAAAAAGAGGGGAGAGGCACCAGAGTGAAGTGATGAGCAGGCAAGGAGATAAGGTGAGGTAGGGAAAAGAGGATGGAAAATGGTGAAGTGGGGTGGGGGGTATGTGGGGAGCATTACTGGAAGTTTGAGAAATTGATGTTCATGCCATCAGATTGGAGGCTACCCAAACAGAATATAAAGTGTGGTTCCTCCAGCCTAAGTGTGGCCTCATCACAACATTTTGTGTGTGTTGAGTGAGGGATTGAAGATGTCCTTGGTTGGCACAGGTTCTCAGTGCTCTATCAAGTACACCATCAGGGCCTGATGCCTTGTGTGTGTTCACCTCTCGAAAGATGTTCTGATAGCAGCCCGCAAGATGGAGATCATAGAGTCACCAGATGTTGGATGGATTCATACTGGTGTAGTTTTAATCTCCCTTTCAAAGCATGGAAGGATCAGTGTAGATTACCAATCTATTGTACTACATTCAGTGTTTAGGAAGGTCTCTTCTACCCCAGAGAAATCAAACACAGATTAGCTAATCACTTTATGAAGTATCTGCATGTAGTTTGTGGATTCAGCCTGAGTTTAACATTAAATCACCATCTCACTCTGACCTCTTCGTGGCCTTCTACACCATTGCAATGCACATTGCAGCCTGCAGGACTCGATATCAACTCGTTCAACTTCAGATAACTCACTCATTTTTTTATTTGTAATGGGACCGACCATTGTTCCCTGCTGTCCACCATTTCTCAGGGCACGTCACAGTGGGACTAATTATACAACCACCATTGCAACATGTTACACAGACAAAGGAACTCAATTGCCCCTTAACAGCAAAATTATCTCATTATAGCACAGACATATGGTCAGGCCCTGGAGATGTATTCACCTTAATGTGCTATAAGACTTCCTGGTAATATGACTGTTCTCCAAACCATTTCGATGTGCCTCCCTTATCTCTTGTGAACTTATCATTTTCTATTCAGAATCAGGTTTAATATCACTGGTGTATGTCATGAAATGGTTGTTTTGCAGCAACAGTACATTGTAATACATAATGATAAAACAACGGTAAATTACAACAAGAAGTGTACATATATAAATTAAATAAGTGGTGCAAAGAGAGGAAGAACAGTCAGGTAGTGTTTATGGGTTCATTGTCCATTCAGAAATCTGATGGGTGAGAGGAAGAAGCTGTTCCTGAAACGTTGAGGCTGTGTCTTCAGAAAGCACCCTTGATGGAAGCAATGGGAAGAGGGCATGTACTGGGTGATGGGAGTCCTTAATAAAGAATGTTGCCTTTTTGAGGCATCATCTTTTGAAAGTGTCTTTGATGCTAGAGAGGCTAGTGCTTATGATGGAGCTGGCTGAGTTGACAATTTTTTGCAGCTTTTACTGAGGGAAATTGGCCCCCCCATACCAGACAGTGATGCAACCAGTTAGAATGCTCTCTAAAGAATATCTCAGAAATGACTGCAAGACTGCTTCAGCTACACAACTTCACCGTTGCTCACAAACCAACTGCAAATTTGAGGAGGAATCTATCAAAACCCAAAGCACAAGAAAATGAGACTGATACAACAAGATCCAGTGTAGGGACTGCAACAAGTACTACATTGTTCAAACAGGAAGAAATCTATCAACCAGGCTACACGGACATCAACCAGCGAGCAGAAGGCACAACCCACTCTCACTAGTATTGGCTCATGAAGGCGAAGAAGGACATCATTTCAACTGGATGACAGCCAGAGCCTTGGCTCAAGCAAGAACAAAAAAAGAGTGAGTATTTCTCAAAGCCTGGTTCTCTACAGAAGGACCCATCAACAAACATATTGACATAGAACCAGTATATGAACCTTATGGACAAAAGAGAAACAAAAATGTCAACAATCAATGAATCGCCAGTAATCTCGGGATTTGAACAACAAAGATAACACTTCCAATAGGCCTCCCTTGAAGCTAACTGATCAGAATCTTCCACTGCTAAACTGTACACAGTGTTTGGAACCAGCAAACCAGAACACGACGTCCAATCAATATCCCATCGACGTTCTAAAGAGACAACACCCTCAACAGCACACTGACGATGGCTTCAAGATTGGAACAAAAACATCTGCAAACATTTTGCCAAGCTTGGTGATCAACCAAACTTCCAAACATTTGTAGAAATTTTCAAGAGTCTTTGGTGAAATATCAAGTCTCCTCAAACCCCTAATGAAATATAGCGGCTCTCATGCTTTCCTTGTAATTGCATCAATATGCTCAATGAACACTGAGGAGAAATGTGTATTAAAAATCCCACCCATCATCTTTGACTTGAGACATAGGCTGCCCTGCTGATCCCTAAGGGGTTTCACTCTTCCGAGCCACCCGGCTATTCCTTAGAACCTCTTGGGACTTTCCTTAACTTTGCCTGCCAGATACCTGATGAATACATTACTATTGTCTAGATACTCCAAAGCCTTGTGCAAAGATTATGTTTGCTTTATGCCTGTTGTGGTGGTAGTTAATTCTAGCCATGACCAACCTCTCAAGCTCTCATCGCAGTACATATGACTGCTACTGGACTGTAGTCGTTAAGGCAGTTAACCCTGCTCTTCTTGAGCACCTGTATATCTGATGCTATTTTTAAGCAGATGAGACACCGACTACAGTGGTGTGAGGCTGAAGATGTCCTTGAACACTGCAGCCAATTGGTCAATAATGATTTTCAGTACTGTGCCAAGTATACCATCGGGGCCTGACATCTTCTGAGGGGTCACCCTCCTGAAGGATGTTCCGACATCGGCCTCCAGGGCAGAGATTACAGGGTTGCTCTGTGGGACTTGCACAAAAGTAGTTTTATTCTCCCTTTCAAAGCGCTCATTAAAGGCACTGAGTTCATCAGGGAGTGAAGCATCTCTGCTATTTATACCGCAGTGTGATAGGAAGTAATGACATACCAGCCCTACCACAGCTACTCTGCATTGGATTGCTTCTCTAACTTCACAAAGAATTGCCTTTTCATTCTCACAAAGGCAGTTCCGGGACTTCTTGTAGATTTCTGAAAGCCATAGATCTAGCCCTCAGCAGACTGCAAATCTTCTGGTTTATCCATCGCTTCTGGTTTGGGAAGGCCCAGTATGTTCTTGAAGGCATATCTTAGTGAAGTCAGTGGTAGTTGTGGCAAATTCATTCAGATCTGAATAAACCTTGCAAGTGAATTTTGGACTGCAAATGATGTTCACCTCAACATTGTAACTATCCATTACCACATTTATGACATCTCCTAACTCTACTCCAGCCTCAGCCCAAGTAGTTGAAACCATTCTCCTAGACATTGTTACTTCTAAATCTCACCTCACTTATGTTCATCCAGACATCCCTTCCATCTTTATATGACTATGAACTCATCCAAAACCCAACTGCTCATTCCTAATGATTCTATGCATCCACCATTCATTCTCCCATTTATGCTGACCTGCATCTCATGTTTATCACTCTCATCTATACTTTCTAACTCTCTCAGATTTCTGAAACCTACTCCATCTCATTGGTGCTCCTAGATCTTGATGTTCCTTCAGTCACACGTCACCAAATTCAAATGCTCCACTGTCGCCTTCATTTGGCAGCCCTTAAACCTGTGAATTGAATTTAATTGAATAGAATTTTCAAAGCGAAGTACAGTGGACAAGCATTATTACTGTATTACATGTATAATGAATTCAAATAAGAACATTGTAATTTCCAGATTCTTAAATAATGCTGATATGAAATTGCCTTGGATGATTTGATCTCCTTTGCTGTAGATCATTATTATGCCTCTGGATTATAGTCCAATGGCATAACCCTTTTCATTTACATCTAGTGTATAAATTAATTAGAGTCACAGAGAGAGGAAATTTTCACCACCATCAGTTTTGACTAAATTCAAAATTTCTGGTATCCAATCCCTGAAGTGAAAGGACAGAGCTGATTTGTTGTGCTACTCTGTCAGCATATTTTGTTTTATAGTTAGATAATAGGAAATCAATTCCCTAATCCAATTCCGCTTGGCTTGCTCCATCCAATCTAGGGATTAATTGGAGTATGAGATTTGCCAGTAGGCAATCCTGCCTATTATTTAATGCAGCAGTGGTCTGATAAAGATAATAGCTGACAAGAACACTGCTGCACCATTGCACTTTTAATTATCCAGTGAATTTATATAAATTATATATTATATTTGCCGTAATTAGGGGTGGAAAGGAAACATCATTGATTTCATGCCAATGATGGTAAATTAAAACTTTATCATCCTTTGATACATATTATTCATTTTGAAGCATTATGTCTCAGTAATTGGCAGCAAAATATTTCTGTTCATTTGTACAGTTGTGATTATTTTCATTTTTGAATTAGTTTTGCTTTCTGAAAAGCCTGTGGCCATAGTCTTTGCAGACTCTCTTTATCTTTTTTAATTATCGTAATTACTTCCTGCAATGTATTTCTGAAATTTAAAATGCATTTATGTTTTTACATCTTTATTTCAGTGCATTGAAGGTTCCATTTCCAAATCACTGTCAGTGCACACAGCACAGTTGGGTGATTTTAAGACCTAAACTTATTGTGTGAAAATTTTATGTGGTTTGTATTCATCCCTATGTGTCTCCTATTTTAATAGTGCTATCAACCTGTTTTCAAATAATTTCATTTTATGTCTTCTTAGAATGTTTTGGACATATTCTCTAAATGAATTTTGATTTAGTGTATTAAGTAGCTGTGTAATAATAGTTTGTGGCACTGTTTCTATATTTAATATAAAGCATATCCTGATCCTCATTTAACCATCAAATTCATGAACCTTCACTACTACCTCCAGTCCTAATCCATTCTCTCCATTTTATTGGCTTTTGTTTGCTGCTTTTTATAAAATTAATACATGATCATCATACTTGGATCTCCATCCTGAAGTTTCATTGCATTTTCCAATGCGTAAAGTTCAATGTTGAGACTGCTAGTTGTAAAATCGACTTTGGTTTTATACATTCATAATCCTTTTGGACCAAATCAGACCTGGTAAGATTCAGCATTTTGTGTGTGTTGCTTAAGACACACAGCAACAATACATTTTCAATACACTTATTTAGATTCTGGTTTCTGTAGTTATGTAATCAAATAATTTCTCAAACCAGTTATAGAGTTAACGTAGATAGGCTTTTTCCATTGAGAGTGGGGGAGATTCAATCAAGAGGGCATGAGTTGAGAGTTAAAGGGCAAAAGTTTAGGGGTAACATGAGGGGGAACTTCTTTACTCAGAGAGTGGTAGCTGTGTGGAATGAGCTTCCAGCAGAAGTGGTTAAGGCAGGTTCGATGTTGTCGTTTAAAGTTAAATTGGACAGCTATATGGAAAGGAAAGGAATGGAGGGTTATGGGCTGAGTGCAGGTCGGTGGGACTAGGTGAGAGTAAGAGTTCGGCATGAACTAGAAGGGCCGAGACGGCCTGTTTCCATGCTGTAATTGTTATATGGTTATATTATATAATATTTTTGATTGATTAATGATTTTATTTTTTGCATGCATATTTATATCTGAACTCTTTCCCCTTACACTCAGTTTTGTTTCTGTCTAATGTAGATCCCCTTTAATAGTGTGATCAGCTTCTCTGTTTTGTAATTCTTTATTCATTTCATCACTTCTGTCTCTACATTTGCAAAAGAGAGGAACGTGTAATTGAGTTTGTTTATGGGCATGTAAAAATATGCAAGCCAGTTAGTAGTGCAGAGAGCAGTTCAAGACAGATAAAAGACACAGCACCAAAGGCATCGTTGTGCATTGAAAAGAACAAAGGTACGAAAGGAAGCACAGTTATTTGTGCATGTAGCCATGGTTCCTTTTTTGCTGGCATTAGCTTAGAAAGTCAAACAATTAGTACACTTTTATGTGCAAAAAATGCACAAATTGATTTGTCCTAGCCATCAATTGCAAATGAAATCATGCCCATTACAGCACTGCATCAGATTCCTATGTACTTTTTCTATTAGTTTGCCTGATGTGTCACAGTCATCTAACCTTACCACTCTAACTGCTACAGGCAGAAGTTCCCACTTGCTTCAGAAAGGCAATAATTATTCCAGTGCCAAAGAAGAATAATATGGGCTGTCTTAACGACTATTACCAAGTAGTACTCACATCAACAGTGATGAAATGCTTTGAGAGGTTGGTTATGACTGGACTGAACTCCTGCCTCAACAAGGACCTGGACCTATTGCAATTTGCCTATTTCCACAACAGGTCAATGGCAGATGCAATCTTAATGGTTTTCACACGGTTTTAGACCACCTGGACAACACAAACACCTATGTCAGGATGCTGTTCATCGACTATAGCTCAGCATTTAATACCATCATTTAATCCTGATTGAGAAGTTGCAGAACCTGGGCCTCTGTACCTCCCTCTGCAATTATATCCTTGACTTCCTAACTGGAAGACCACAGTCTGGGCGGATTGGTGATAACATATCCTCTTCGCTGATGATCAACACTGGCACACCTCAGGGGTGTGTGCTTAGCCCACTGCTCTACCCTCTGCATACACATGACTGTGTGGCTAGGCATAACACAAATACCATCTACAAATTTGCTGATGATACAACCATTGTTGGTAGAATCTCACAAGGTGACGAGAGGGCGTACAGGAGTGAGATACACCGACTAGTGGAATGGTGCCGCAGCAACGACCTTGCCCTCAATGTCAGTAAGACCAAAGAGCTGATTGTGGACTTCAGGAAGGTTAAGACGAAGGAACACATACCAATCCTCATAGAGGGATCAGAAGTGGAGAGAGTGAGCAGCTTCAAGTTCCTGGGTGTCAAGACCTCTGAGGATCTAACCTGGTCCCAGTACACTGATGTAGTCATAAAGAAGGCAAGACAGCGGCTATACTTTATTAGGAGTTTGAAGCGATTTGGTACGTCAAAAAATACACTCAAAAACTTCTGTAGTTGTACTGTGGAGAGCATTCTGACAGGCTGCATCACTGACTGGTATGCAGGGGCTACTGCACAGGACTGAAAGCTGCAGAAGGTTGTAAATCTAGTCATCTTGATGCACCCAGGGCATGCCCTTTTCTCACTGCTACCATCAGATAGGAGGTACAGAAGCCGAAGGCACACACTCAGCAATTCAGGAACAGCTTCTCTCCCCCTGCCATCTGATTCCTGAATGGACTTTGGCTTTGGACACTACCTCACTTTTTTTAATACACAGTAATTCTGTTTTTGCACATTTTTAATAATCTATTCAAATTTATTATGTTTTATTTTATTTATTATAATTTTTTTCTCTCTCTGCTAGATTATGTATTGCATCGAACTGCTGCACATTCACGTCACATTCCGGTGATAATAAAGCTGATTCTGATTTTTCCTCAATGCCCATTTCACCTTCACTACCTTAAACAGCAGCTTTTGTGTGCAGCCTACAACTCTGTGGCCAGTTACAGCATATTTAGGAGTATATTGTATTACTCTTTCATCTTTTAGTGAGACCAATATGGCAAGGCATCATTTATTTAGATATACTGTGTGGGCCTCTGTTGCTCAGGGTCAATCATGGATATTGCATCCTAGTTTTCTACGTGATAACCAAGCCTGGGCAGTACAATATGGAGAGCAAGCTGTTGCCCATGTAGCAAGGTTCCCCTCTCTATGCATTTGATGAACCGAAAGAGAGGGCAGAGACCGACAGAGTTTGGCACTAACAGCATCACAGGAGTTGCCAGTCAGCATAGAACCTCAATGTAGGACTGCCTTAGGGACTCCAGCTCCAGATTTTTCCCTCGGGGTTTACTCCAGAAGCCTTCCCATGACTGCATGTAGCCGCAAGGCAGTGGAGGTTTGAGATCAGAGTTTTCCTTGCCCTAGATGAGCTGCCAACCACAGCTGACAAGCTCCATCTGCCCGAAACAGATGATTTTAAGGTGCCAGTAAACCAACTTTGCCCCTTCTCCTGTGAGTAGAGATGGTTTCACCGGCCCTAAAAGCTAAGTCACAGATGAAGACCAGGAGGTTGAATTGTTGTCAATGGCTACTTGAGGCAGTTGCCATTGGGAGCATTTAATAGGTAGTGGGAGCTTGTCCCCACTAACACCTCCCCCCTGGCTGTAACAACCTTGAGGACCCAGATATACAGTATGGTCTATTATTTAGATAGACTGATGTAGCAGGACAACTTCAGAGCTGAGAGCAGTCAGCTCATACTCCACCCAAGGTCTACAAAGCGGACTGCAATCAGCAGCAACTGCTTTCGGCTGTACTTACCTGCTGAGGTGCTCAATTGTTGCAATGCTGGAGGCTCTCCATTACTGGAAGGATCAGCATAAGAAAGATGACAGCTCAGTATGAGGGCCTTGGGGCGGAAGGTAAAGACATGTCCGTTAATGATGATCCTACTCCTAGAAAGTTACTAGAGACACTACGTCCTATTTAGATTTTTCTGACAAGCAATGTAATTGCAGGTGTAGAATTTCCAGGGCAACCATCACTGAGATTGATAAAATGTTGCAGGAATATTTTCGTGCATATTCTCTCTGCATAAGAAAATGTTGCCTTGACTCTCAAGTTAATCACCTCTGGATGTTGCCAATTGGCAAAACATTTCTCTGATAATACACTGAGAAACATGGTCACGATTCACTGTGCTCATGGAGAAATAGTTTCACCTTTTGTTTGATTTCAGCATTATGGCAACTGAGATTTGCCAGCACTGCTAACTTCTGACATTGCAGGCTGCATTTATGAACCCCTAAGGAATCCCATTAGTAGCCCAGATCTTTTCTTCAGGTAGGAGGATTTCCACTGTCTGTGTTCAGATGGGTGTGGATCTCAGGGCTAATTTTCTTACAGCTAATACCTTTTTTCTTGGAAGCACACACAATACATTCATCCTCAGGACAGACTTGGTAGTAAGCACTGCATGGAAGGATGTATCCTACGGAATGACAGCTATCTGCTAATTAAACCAAATGCTGCAGGCCAGGTCGCATCTATAGAGAAAAGTACAGCCGTCATTTCAGACCGAAACGCTTCGGCAGGACCAAAATATCGATTGTACTCTTTTCCATAGATGCTGCCTGGCCTGCTGAGTTCCTCCAGCATTTTGTGTGTGTTGCTTGGATCTCCAGCATCTGCAGATTTTCCCTTATTTGTTATCTGCTAATTACTTGCTTCCTCACACCAAACTGTAGCCCTATCACATGCAGCTGACCACTGATACAGAGATGAATGACAGGAAATGACATTAGTCTTCTAAAAGTGTGATCCAATTGTCATCAGTGGTCCTCCATAGTGTGTAACACTTCATTGTATTGGTGCTATACAGTACGTTGCACCATTTACATGACTAAATTCATCAGCTGATGCCAGAGGAAAGACAACATGGGGTCTGAAAGCCAAAGGAATGTAAGGTATAGGCTGAAGAGTAGCAGGAATTGGAGGACAAGGCAGACTATCTGGCAAGTTCCAGCAGAACAACAGAGTAAAGGAGGAAAGTATTGACTGGTGGAATGCAAACAACATGCTAAAACATAGCCCCTGATTCAGGTAAAGTTACTTCTCCTCTACTTTGTTCTTAGACTTTTGGCATTGTGAATGGCTTCTTCGCCTTTAGCTCGGTGAATTGTGAAATGGCTAAAGAATCTAACTAGGACAGAGGGCCAAAGACACTTGATAGTCTGGGGGTTGCACAGATGCCGATTCATGGACTGGGTAAACAGGACTGAACTCTGGTAAGTATTTTAAATATTGATTTACAAAACAGTAACAAACGCTAAGACACTAAAGTTACAGATACTTATCTAAGTGTGCGTAGGAGTCTCATACTCAGCATCATACTTCCGATCATTCCCCAGCACGGGGTGCGACCCCAAGTCTGTCAGTGAGCTTCTGAAGTATGAGAAAAAAGGAACCCCATGCTTGCTACATTTATGGATGCACTTGTGGTACTTTGATGCCAGCATTCTGTACCTGTACCGTGGACCCAAAAGTAGCCAATAGAAGAACTGCAACTTTCTTCAAATGGGCCGATCGATAACTAACACGTGGCAGATAGTGTTTCATCCTTCACACTACACTCCACCTCTAGAAAGATGTCATACCATGACATCCAGCCTGCAGGCTCGTATAATGTGGATGCACGTAAGAATTAAAACTACAATACCCAGCATGATAAGGTCAAGAGTCACTTCCCATTGTACCAGTGTAGTCCACCAACCTCTTAGAGCCCTGAAAGTTTCCCCCGGGGTATAGTAGCTATGGAACTGCTATCTCACTTTCCTAATCTTATTCGCTAATAGTTGGAGATGGTCAGCCAGGTGAATAATGTTCTCTGACTCATCGGGAATTTAAGTGAAGAGCTCTCAGCCAATAACAGCACAGGTGCTGCCTGCTTCAGCAAGCTGATAATCTAAGGCCATTTGATTCTGCATTGTGACCATCCAAATAGCCACTGTTTCAGCCGATACTCGGGTTACCACATCCTCCATCTGGCTGAATGCCATGACCATCTCATTGGCCAGTGTCTCATTCACTGGGAGACCGGATCTCCTCCCTAAGGGAATGGCAGCACTCACCGCCCAGCCACTGCTGGCACTGACATTCAGCTGTAGCCTTTTGTAATGCCAGCAAGGGATATAATGAATCCCGCGAGGAGACAGAAGGTACCCTTATCAGGGGAAGGCATAGAGGATGACCACTCCCCTAACAGGTTCCTTGCCCTTCTCTCCCTGGCAACGCTCCTTCTCCACCACATGGAGGATGGGAGTGGGAGCCCCATAAGTCTGTTCCTTTTGGGATCCCTCTTCCTAGAGATGCTGCCTGGCCTGCTGCGTTCACCAGCAACTTTTATGTGTGTTTCCTAAAAACATCTCCTATGTCTCAAGTGAGATCCCCCCAACACCCTTCTGCTCATCCAGCTTATGTACTTGTCTACAGGTACCTTCTCCCTCATATTCTAATCCTTCAAGTAACAGGATGGCCCAAGTAAGGGCAGCAGCACTCCGAGCTGCTCGTTCAACATGGTTACGTAGGATGTTTACATAGAATAAAACACATGAAAGTTGTTTTATCTGCTAAACAAAAGCTGCAGCCCTTTACTTCCCTTACAAACAAACCAAATCAGTCAGCTTACACTGACATCATTACATGAGAAGCGAAAACCACAACTCAGTGATGGTGTTTGTGAACAGTTTCTATTATAAACAATATGTGCCATCCGTCACCCATTATATTACTCTACACAATGCCCCCCAGAATTCACCAAAACCAGCATTGTCAGTTTACCGGAGCTCGCACGAGCCACCCAGCGAGGGTTTTATATGCCTTGGGTGGAATAACAGCAGGGGCCTCTGGCTTGTCCAGGGGTGTGCTGACACACACATGGTCATGTGGTGTTGGTAGTGGAACCCCATCCAAGTCTAAGTGGACTGGTTTAAGGAAATCTACATAAATACATTCAGGTTTGCCCTTCCTATTTACAGTATAAGTTGTTTCACCCCATTGTGGAACGGAACATCATAAGTGGCTTCAGGGTTTGTTGATCCGCATCATGATATAGGTATGTTCTACCTACAAACAAGGTAGAACAAAGGTCAACTAGAACCCAAGAGCTGCATGCCATGATGAGACGTGGGAACAGGTGTAAGAGAATTGAGTTTACTGAGGAAGGCGGAACACTGATGAGAATCCAACCAAGTGATCGTGGCGTTAGGAATAAAATCATCTGGCACCCATTGCGGCTCCCTGTACAGCATCTCATCTGCTGAGGACTGCCACTTTGAGTGTCAGCAGGTCCCATGGGAGATGATCATGCCAACACTCGTCCATCAGGGAAGCCCTCAGAGCAGCCTTTAAGGTATGGTGAAACCACTCATACAGACAATTGGACTGTGTGTGATACACCATGGTGTGATGCAATTTCATGCCAAAGTTCTCAGCCGTTGTAGCCCTGCGGCCTGATGTGAATTGGGGACCACGGTCAGAAGAAACATCAGATGGTGTCTGAACCGAGTAATCCCAGTGTTGAGGAACGCCCAAGACACATCAGATCAGCAGCCATTGTCAGTGCTAGGGGGATAACCTCTAGCCACCTGATGGAACGGTCCACCATGGTAAGAGGTGAAGTGGGTCAACAAGGTCCACAGTGATGTGGTCAAACCATCACTCAGGGTCCTCGAAAGGTGCTGACGGTGCCTGAACGTGACAGTTTTAACTTTCGCCCACAGGCTACGCTCGTTTTGCACACACTTTCTAAGTTTAACGCAATTAGTTTCTGTGAGGCCTTCCTGGCCAGATGCAAGAGACCATGTCCTGAGTTAAAAACAGTATGCCTCCAGTTTGCAGGCACTGTGGGGTGAGAGGGAAGGCAACTGGTTGAGACTCACACAGGAGAGAAACTCCTGTGTTTCTGAACTTGACATGAGCCAACTGCAGGCCCGTGACTGCTGTCCTGTGAGCCTGGATCATTTGCTGGGTCAGCTGCCATAGTCAACCCTGATGTGTATGGCATCAACAGCAAGCTATACAAGCAATCAGCCACAGTATAACTTTTTTCCTTTGATGTTCTGTATGTCAGTCATGAATTCCAAAATGTAGGCTGCCGTGCCGACCAGGGGGTCTGATGTTCTGGCCATCGCATACACAAGGGGCTTACAGTCAACAAACACCATGAACTGGCGACCCTCTAGTAGAAAATGAAAATGGCAGATATTCAGATAGAGACAGAAAGGCTCACACTCAAATGTGCTGTACTTCTTCTGGGTGGCAGAGCTGCCAGCTGAAGAAGGCGGGCAGCTGCCACATGTTCCAACTAAGTGTTGGTGCACAGCACCCACTGCTGTATCTGCAGTGTCAGAAGCGATGGCTATAGGTGCACCGGGGAGCGGGTCCACCCGTGAGGTCGCATTGGAAAGAGCTTTTTTGGTGTCGAACTGGCATTTAGTGGTTTTAATAATCAGCCCATGTTGGCTTAAGTGCTTGAAAAGTGTGCAGAGATATGATAAGCATTTGGTTTTGAATGCACTGGCAACAAGTATGTCATGCAGATAATCAAAATGAAAATCTAAGTCTTTTAACACAGAGTCCATTAGTCACTAGAAAGTATGTGCTGCATTTCCCAGCCCAAATAGCATGCACAGAATCCCTAATAGAGCAAATGGGGTTTTAACAGCAGTTCTGGAAACAGCCTCAGTGCACACAGGCACCTGAGGGTACCTCTTGACTAAGTCCACTTTAGAAAAAAATCATCTTTCTGGCTCAACGTGCTGGAAGTCTTGAAGTTTGGCTAAAGGTCTGGAATATATCGAGCTGGGTAATTGATCAGAGGTGGTGACCTCATTAAGGCGGTGGTAATTGCTGTATGGATGGCAGCCACCATTGGGCTTACGGACTATGTGAAGGGGTGAAGCCCAAAGGCTGTTCGACCTGTGTACAATGCCAAGTCTGTCCATGTTAGTAAACTCAGCCTACACATAGCTCAACTTTTTTGAGTCCCATCTAGCCCATGCTTTGCGGCTGTAGTGGAAAATGTAGCTTGGTGAGGGTTGAGATTTGCCTTGCAGGTGAGTGAATTTACATTTGGTGGTGTATGTGCTAGAGAGAGTCATCAGGGGGAACTTACAGGGGGTGTAGGATGACTACCCAGAATCCTTTGTGTCCACAGACCAGCAGTTCTTAAAATCAACAGACACTCCTTTGGTACATAAGAAATCTGTGCCAAGAAGACTTCGAGCAACTTTAGCCAAGATGAAGTCCATGTGTAATGTTGTACACTGAAGCAGAATGTCATGCTTCAGGTCCCATAAGTCCAGATCCTGCTGCCGTTGGTGGCCTCCAGAAAGCATCTGTCACTCTCGGCCTCATAATCAATGGGTGATACTGGCAAGCTCCCGTGCCACACTTGAAGTGTCACCCTGAAAGAGTGTCCATAATGAACGATAGATGACCATGGCAGCTGGAACCCATGGTGTTCACAGGCTTCGGATGCTGGTACTGCCTGACGGTCAACACTTCTTAGCATTTATGCAGAATCATGCGTGGTAAAAGCATAGACCTGGTATTGGCTGGTTTGGAGTAGCAGGCATGAATCTGCTGAAGGCTCTGCTGACAGGGTTTACTGAGACAGGGAAAGGAGGAGGAATAGTGCACCTCTGCCTGACTGAGTATAGATTATCGGCCATTTTAGCAAGCTCCCTATAGTCCTTCACAGGCGTATTAGTGAGGGCTGTGTGAACTTGATCAGGTACTTGGTGCATCAAGAGTGCTTTAAAAATAAAACAAGAATGGTGCTTCCCCAGGAGAGATAGAGTGTGGTCCATTAGTTCTGAAGGCCTGGTCCAAATGTCTGTAATAAGTAAGTTTTCAGTGACTATTTATCATGTACAGGCAGGTCTCCAAGTAGACTCACCACTCTGGCTGCAGTGGAATTACTTAGCAATGCGAGTAGAATCTGATGTGGTCTGCCGTGATTTTTCACAGCGCGAGTTGGGCTTTCGTATGTGCAAACCACATGACAGCATGCTGGTCCCAAACCTCTAGCAGCTTCAAAGCGACTGCAGTGGTGAAGATGCTGTTGGGTAACTCTGGAGTCGTCCAAGAGTGTCAAGGTCACCAATGTAAGATCTTGTTAATAAAACATGCCAGAGTTGTTTTATGTGTTTAACAAAAGCCAAAGCCCTTTTCTTCCATTACAAACAAACCAAAACCACTGTTGTCATTATGTCCAACACTACCTCTTAAAGTGACTGAAGGTGTCACCCACTGCAATACCCTAAAGTTAGTTTGATAATCCGGTGGATTATCACTATCATCAAATATAAAAATTTGCCGGCAAAGGGTTTAGTCCCTTCTACTGTGCCCCTTTAGGGTCTTTTAATGCTTGCAGTTTCATAGCACTAGCCACAAGGATTCTAAATCTTCATGTCCTATGTCACTTTTTCTAAGGATCTAAATTCATTTTTTTACTACCAGAGCCTCCCCACGCCCTCTGCCTACCTCCCTAGCTTTTCGATACAACGTGTATCCTAGGATGTTAAGCTTCCAACCATGACTTTCTTTCAAACATGGCTCAGTGATGCCCAAAATGTCATACTGGCTAATATCAAACCGTTACATGCTCACCTACCTTATTCTGTATACTGCATTCAAATATAACTCCTTCAGTCCTGTATTCATCACCATTTTTGATTCTCCCCCCGCCCCAATATTACACTTCAAATCATCCCACTGACTGCAATTTTGCCCTATCATCTGCCTGTTCTTCTTCACAGTCTCACTGCACACAGCTCCTGCTTGTACAATAATTGTCCCATACTCAGCCCTATCACTCCAGTTCCCATCACCCTAACAAATTCGTTTAAAACTTTCCCAACAGTTTTAGCAATTTTGGGTCCTCTTGAGTTCAGATGTAACTCTTCTATTTTGTATAGATCTTTTATTCCCCAGAAGGGAACCAAATCTGAAACCCTGCCCCCTGCACCAATACCTCAGCCATGCATTTACCAGCCAAGCATTCACCAGCCAAATCACCCTCACTGCTACGAGCCTTGAGGTCCTGCTATTCAGCTTTGTACTTAACTCCCTATATTTTTTCTTCAAGACCTCATTCTTTTCTTGCCTTTCTGTGCCATGACTTCTGGCCGTTCACCTTCCCCTTTTATCCTTCTGTTGACCTGATCTGAGACATCCCTGACCGTGGTATCTAGAAGACAACATACCATCCAGGTGTCTCTTTCATGTCCGCAGAAATTCCTGTCTCCTCCTCTAACTATGGAATTCCCTATCACTACTGCACTCCGCTTCTCCCTGCTTCCCTTCTGCACCACAGAGCCAGACTGTGTGCTAGAGACCTGGACACTGTGGCTTCCGCCAGTAGGTCATCTCCCGCAATCCGAAGTGGTATACTTATATTGAGGTGAATAGTTACATGGTGCCCTGCAGTGGCTGCTTATCCTTTTCTCTCTCCTGACAGAGAGACAGTCACCTGCCTGCTGCACCTTACTGATGATGACTACTTCCCTGTAGCTCCTTTCTATGTCATTAGGAGGGGGCATTGTTGGCGGACCCAAATGCAAGACAAAGACACTGAAGTACTAGGAACAGGACTAGGTGTGTCAAAAAAAGCAAGGGGAGTCAAGAAGAAACAACGCTGGACATTAACATAGGCCCAGGACGAGACTAGGATTCAGGGTCTGGGCTAGGACTTGGGCTAGAAGCACAAGACCTGGACATGGAACTAGGAACAAGGAGCTTGGACTAGGAACTCGGAACTCAGGAACCAGAGTCTGGACAAGGACCTGGAACCGGGACCCGGGCCGAGGCTAGGACTCGGGACTAGGATAAGGAATTTGGAACTAGGAGCCTGGGCTAGGACTCCGAGCCAGAGACCGGACAGGGACCCAGAACCTGGGTCTTGACTTGGACTCAGACCCTGGATCTAGGCGAGGACAAGACGAGGCTACAGGACTGGAAGTGGCTAGGCTACAGGACTGGACAGGATGAGGCACATGGACAGGATGAGAACACAAAGCCTTGACTTAGACAGGACGAGGTTCTAGAACGTGGCTTGGACAGGACGAGAGACTCCCGGATAGGATGAGGGAACTCCAACACGGGACAAGGGAACTCCGGCACAGGACAAGGGAACTCCAGCAATGGACGCAGCTCTGGAACTGGGTTTGGCTCGGCTCTTGGACTCTGCTTGGTAAGGGTCTTCGGTACAGAGCTGGGACTCCTCCTTGGAGCACAGGACTGGGACCACTCCTAGGATGCAGGGCCAGGATGCATTAGCAGGTCCGGGACACTTTCTAGGAGGCAGGGCCGGGATGCTTTCTAGGATGCAGGGCCGGGATGACTGCCAAGGTAAACTGCCGAGGATTTGGATGGGGACAATCCAGCACAGGACGTGGAATCTCCAGCGCAGGCAAGGAATCTCCAGCACCAGGCGTAGGGCCGGGACTCATACACAGAACACGGACACTAAGCACGGGGACACAAAGAGACAGTTCCAAACCCAACGATAGATAGTTCCTTCTCTTGGTGTGGCAAGGCTCACTGGACTCACTGCGGCAGTTGAACTTGACAAGGTTTCAGGCGGGAAGGAAAGGGAACAGTCCAGCCACCCATCCCTGGTTTGCAGAGATATTTATGTGCCAGACCAAAATGAGAATCAGGTGCCTCAATTAAGGCACCCAACAGAACAAGGGAGAAAACAGGTAAACCTAGAACAAGGATCAATGGACCGGACCGTGAACTGGAATACTGACTTCACAGACCGGACCATGACACTCTATTACCTCCTCATTCTCTCGTATGAGTCAGAGATTATTGAGCTGCAACTCCAGTTTCTTAATATGGTGTCGAACGTTCTGCAGCTCAGTGCACTTCATGCAGATATAGTTATCGGGGAGACTGGAGGTCTTCCAGAGTTCCCACATCTCACACAAAGAACATAACACTAACCCTGAAGCCATCCTCCCTGCACTTGCTAAGTACTAATAGAGAAAGAAAAAAAATAACTTACTAGAGACTTACTTAGAGCATTCGCCCTTTCCCGCCCAAGCCTCCTGAACCAAATCCTGACCACTCTAGCATTGGCCCAGTCACACAATGGCCAATTTGCTAACACCTTGCTTCTCTTTATTGGCCTTTGCCAACTCCTAATAGAGTGTGACGACTGAAGGCCACTGAAAGTCCTGAAAGCCCCCAAGCTCTTTTAAAACCTCTCCCACAAGCAAGTGCTCGCAATGATTGAAGGCTGCCAAATAGTCTTGAAAGGCCCGAATCTCTTTTTAAACCTTGCTCCTCCCTTCATGCCTGATGGAGGTGGCAGTGTTGGTCTTTGAAATGTCGCCTATAATTGCTACTTGTACCCGAATGGAAGCCCAAGAAGAGTTTGTTAATTATATATACTTATGCCTCCTCTCCCACAAGCGAGTGCTTGCCAAGTTTGCAGCCTGCCATTGTGATAATAAACCAGTAATCTAAACAATAAGCTCAACACTGAGCTTGAAGACGTTCAGAAGGATAAAGAAATAGATAGAAGCCCAGCAAAATTTTGCAAGGAACACAGTATACATTCACCTTAACTTCCCAGTGTAGTTGGAAGAGATAAAACTATTTGCTGGTCAAAAGCCGCTGCCTCTGTGTTAGTTATCAATCAGCCCATTTGAAAATGCTGCAGTCTTCCCATTGGCTGCTTTTGGTACCATGGTGACAGCTTCTGACATCAAAGTGCCACTATCATATAAATTTAGCAAGTGAGGGGCTCTTCTCCATCTTGCTTTGGTGCTTGCCAATGGACTGAGGGTTGCAACCAGTGCTGCATGTGCTGCAGATAGAGGGCCTGTGCATGCACTTAGATAAGTAACTGTGTAACTGGGATGTTTTAGTGTTTGGCTTTGTTTTGTTAATAAATTGTTAAAGTGCTTACCGTCACTAGTGTCATTTACGGAATCAGCAAATCTGCTTCCGTGCAACAAGTGGCATCACAAACTGGATTTGGTAATGAACAGATGATTAAGATGTTTAAAAGTAGATGTAAGAAAGCAAACCGCCCCCTCACTGTGAAGAATGCTGAGTCCCAGGTTAGACAAATCACAGTATGGCATTCAGAAGTCTAGCCAACATACTGGGGGGTTGTTCAGCCTAGCTCGACCTCTGCAGGGTGAAAATGTGTCAGCACATTGTGTCTGTGCTGAATCAGGTAGGGTTCCCAGCTAGCAAGGAACCCATTGTAAAGCAATAGTGTGAGATGATTTCATTGGAAGGGCAGGAAATAGAAAGCCTTAAAAACATTGTGGAAGCATTGACTCTGTGTTGTATCACCATAGGGGAGGCTGCCAGGTTGGCACAGGCCCATGCTAAAGAACCAGAGCACAAGGGTACTGAGATAAACAGTTGGCTTGTAGAAGTGTGGCAATTAGAGGCTGTCCAAAGGGCTAATTGGCAACTGGACTCTGTAAAAGTCTGAGCCTTGAAGCTGCTGGGAGATGATCCTGCCACACTAGTAGAGGATGTAGGTATCTGGCTCAATAATGACGATGGGGAAGAGAGTTTAGAGGAGAGTCCTATAATCCCCCTCAAAATGATCACCCTCCACCCCCCCATGGGAATCAGAGCCAGTATAGGCTAGATTGGAGACCATGCGATCCCATACCCATCAGGGGCTACAGCCTACGGCCACCCAACCCTCATGAGTCAGGATGAGGAAGAGGAACATGGACTGAATGCGATAATGGGTCACTCTAGGATGACAATGATTAGAGAGCTTTCCACTAAGAAACTGTCAGATTTGGGGGATAGATATAGACAGAGCCTGGATAGCCTCTGAGGACATGATTTTCGAGGATAGAGGATGTAGATCTTTCTGGGATTGAGAGACAGTGCGGTTAAGATTCTCACTCCTCCTGAACACTGGGCTACAATTACAACAGGAGATTAAAAAAATGCATGTCAAAAGGGCAATGTTACTATAGTCATAGCGGATTTCAATTTAGACCATGAGATACAGGAGCAGAATTAGGTCATATAGCCCATTGGGTCTGCTCCACCATTTCATCATGACCGATCCAACTTCCTCTCAGCTCCAATTTCCTGTCTTCTCCCTGTATCCCTTCACACCCTGACCAATTAAGAATCTAACAATCTCTGCCTTAAATATCCATAAAGACTTGGCCTCCAAAGTTGCCCCTGGCAAAGAATTCCACAGATTCACCACTATCAGGTTGAAGAAATTCCTCCTCAATTCCATTCTAAAAGGACACCCTTCTATTCTGAGGCCATATCCTCTGGTCTTAGACTCTCACACTACGAAATATCGTCTCAACATCCACTCTATCATGGCCTTTCACCATTTGATGGGTTTCAATGAGGACAACCCCTCATTCTATTGAATTCTCTTGAATACAGGCCCAGAGCCATCAAAAGCTCTTCATATGACAAGCTATTCAATCCTAGAATCATTTTCGTGAACCTCCATCTGATCCAGGTGACTTATCTACCTTCAGACCCTTAAATTTCCCAAGAACCTTTTCTGTTTTTCACACACTTCATAATCCCTAACACCCAAAACTTCCAGCACCCTACTAGTGTCTTCCACAGTGAAGACTGATGCAAAAAACTTAGTCAGTTCATTTGCCATTTCATTGTCCCCCATTGCTACCTCTCCAGCATTGTTTTTCAATGGTCCAATATCTATTCTTGCCTCTCTTTTACATTCTATGTATCTGAAGAAACTTTGGTATCCTCTCTAATGTTATTGGCTAGCTTACTAGTATTCAATCTTGAAATTCTTCATGACTTTTTTGGTTGCCTTCTGTTGGTTTTTAAAAGCTAGCCATTAATTTTTGCTCTATTATATGCCCTCCCTTTGGCCTATATGTTGGCTTTGACTTCTCTTGTTAGCCATGGCTGTGTCATCTTTCTTTTAAAATGCTTCTTCTTCTTTGGGATGTATATATCCTGTGTCTTCTGAATTTCTTCCAGAAATTCCAGCCACTGCTGCTCTGCCGTCCTCCCTGCCAGTGTTCTTTTCTAATCAGTTCTGGCTAACTCCTCTCTCAAGCCTCTGTAATTTCCTTTACTCACGATAACACTGATACATTTGACTTTAGCTTCTTCTTCTCAAATTTCAGGGTGAATTTGATCATATTATAATTTGCATTGTGAAAATCACTTTGGTGCTGGATCCTAAAAGCAGCTTATATTTGGATCCACAAGGTCAAAAGCAGTTCTGAATTGGGTGTTGTGTAATGAACGAAATTTGATTATAATTCACCCTGTAATTTGAGAGGCAGAAGATAAAGTCAGATGTATCAGTAATACAGGAATTACAGAGGCATCAAAGGATCGGCAGGAAACACTTGCAGTGATGACGGCAAAACAGTAATGGTTGGAGTTTGTGGGAGCAATTTTGATTATGCAAGATATACATTACAACCCAAAGAAGTATTCCGAAGGGAAAATGAGACCACTTTGGCTGAAAAGGAAAGTCAGGGGCAGCATAAAAGCAAAGGAGAGGGAATATAATACTGCAAAAATTAGTGGGATGTTGGAGGAGTCAGAGTCTTTTAAGAACCAACAGAAGACAACTAAAAAACAATAGGAGGGAAAAGATCAAATATGAAGGTAATCTAGCAAATAATATAAAAAAGGATACCTAAAGTTTTTTCAGATATATAAAGAGTAAAAGAGAGGTGAGTGTCGGATACTGATGCTGGGGGACAGAGAAATTAATAAGTATTTTGTGTCAGTCTTCATCAACAGTATGCTAGAAAATTGAGAGTGTCAGCAGGCAGATGTGAGTGTATTTGCTATGATTAGGGAGAGGGATCTTGGGGAACTGAAAGGTCTGAAAGTAGATAAGTCACCTGGACCAGATGGACTACACCCCAGGGTTCTGAAGGAGATAGCTGAAGATATTATGGAGGCATTAATACTGATCTCTCAAGGATCACACAATTCTGGGATGGTTCCATTGCACTGAAAATTCACAAATGTTACTCCACTCTTTAAGAAGAGAGGAAGGGAAAAAAGTAAATTATAGGTCAATTAGCTTGACCTCAGTGGTTGGGAAGATGTTGGAGTCCATTATTAAGAATGAGGTTTCAGGGTACTTGGAGACAAATGATAAAATGGGCCAAATTCAGCATGGTTTCCTCAAGGGAAAGTCTTGTCTGATAGATCTGTTGGAATTCTTTGAAGAAATAATGGACAGCATAGACAAAGGAGAGGCAATGGATGTTTACTTGGATTTTCAGAAGGACTTTTACCAGGTACTCTCAATAAGGCTACTTAACAAGATAAGAGCCTATAGTATTACAGGAAAGATATTAGCATGGACAGAAGATTGACCGACAGGCAGGAGGCAAAGAGTGGAATAAAGGGGGCCTATTCTGGTTGAAAGTCAGTGTCTAGTGGTGTCCTGCAGTAATTGGTGTTAGGACCAGTTCTTTACACATTAAATATCAATGATTTGGACGATAAAACTGTTGGCTTTGCAACTATGTTAGTGGCCATTACGAAGATATATGGAATGACAGGCAATGTTGAGGAAGCAAGAGTCTGCAGAAGGATTTAGAAAAATTAGAATAGGCAAAAAATGGCAGATAGTGCAGGGAAGTGTAGGGTCATGCACTTTGGTCAAAGGAATATTGGCATAGACTGTTTTCTAAAAGGGGAGAACATTCAGAAATCAGAGAAGCAAAGGGACTTGGGATCCTTGTGCAAGATTCCCTAAAGATGAACTTGTAAGTTGAGTCAATAGTAAGGAAGCGAATGCAATGTTAGCATTCATTTAGAGAGGACAGGAACATAAAAGCAAGGATGGAATTCTGAGGTTTTATAAGGCATTGATCAGCCTACACATGGTGTATTATGAGCAGTTTTGGACCCTTTACCGAAGAAAAGATGGCCTGGCATTGGAGAGGCTTCAGAGGAGGTTCATGTAAATGATTCTGGAAATGTAAGTTTTAACATCCGAGGAGTGTTTGTTGGCTCTGGGACTGTACTTAATGAGTTTAGAAGAATGTGGGGGTGGGGTCTCATTACTAATATAAAATACTGCAAGTCTTGTTCACTGTTTCATTGGAAAAACTGATGGCGGTGGAACTCCATTGCCTTTTTTGTGGTGAGGACTAGGCCCTCATACCTGTTACGTCTACCCAGGAAAGGAGGTACAGATAGTGGTGTAGGAGAGTGAAGAGGCATCTGTAGGTGCTTTGGAATCCATTTTGGTTTGGGGCTAGCCCATCCCATCAGTGCTGCTTTCCAGTGTCTGCTCGGTGCTGCCTTCCAGAATTCATTCAGTGGAGGAACAAGTTAGGCAAGGACAACTTACTATCAATCTACAGGTCATAGCAATTAGGGACTTGGACAATATTTTTTCTTTTTTTTTGTATGTTTGTTGTAACCATGTGTTCTATTTGTGTTATGTGCTGTGTTCAGTGTTGCTCTTTCATATGGCTATATTCATATATGGTTGAACGATAATTAGACCTAACCTTGAATTTTAAGCCAACTGACTATTGAAAGGTCTGGACAGAGTAGATATGGAGAAGATGTTTCCTATAATTGGGGATTCTGGGACCAGAGGGCAGGGTAGGATCTTCGATTATGTTGGCTACTTCACCAAGGTGGTGAGAACTGTAGACAGGCTCCAAAGAGAGATGGCTAATTGTTATGATCAGCGGAGCTACAGTCACTTGCAGTCTCGGGCATAGCAGTTGCCACACCAACCGATGTTGCATCTAGATAGGATATTTCCTATGATATACCCATAACAGTAAGAGAGGGCCGAAGCCTTCCTGAGGATCTGGGGATGCCTGTGTGTTTTGTTGATCATGATATCTATGTTCTCTTCCAGGACCTAGCAGCTCTCAACCCCCTTGAACTCAACATTGTTGATGTAATCAGGATCATGAATACTGTCCCTCCTTTCCCAGAGTTATTAGCCAGCTATTTTGGTCTGCTGATGTCAAGAGAAAGGTGTACACATAAACTCTCCATCATTTTGTTGTACCCTAACTCATCATTATTTGAGATACAGACCACAACCGTGGTATCATCTGCAAACTTGTAGGTGGAACAGTAGATGGAAATGTTCATTTCGTACCTTTGAATTGTCTGACCTGCTGGCAACCCCCAGCATTCAGCATGTGTTACTTGGACATAGAAATGTCTATAAATACCACAGCAGCTTTGATATGAGTGCCTGTTTTGGAAGCTTTGTCCAGAGCATACAAACAATCTGTTCTGCCCATTACGGTTGGCTGAACATAAATAGAGCCCTGATGCTGGGCATTTTGGCTCTGGGGGAGATTTGTGATGTTTGTTTGCTTAACCTGCTAATGAATTCGGCCAATTTTCTGGAGTGTTGGAGGTAGTTCTCCTGTGCGTTGAGGTGCAGATTATAGGTAGTCTGTATATATATACAGAATAACGGGAGTGACACTGTTGGCAAACTGAATTTTGCACTGGTTTTTAAGGCCTTGATTTTCACATTCTTTTCCTCAAGTAGCCCAAGTCTGTGCTGCCATTTTGCAGGTGGTGGTAAATTTCATCTTTGCTGCCTGAGATATGATCCATTTTTTCAGGGTCCTGTCATGGACATTCAAATATTTTTGGGAGGGGAGAATAGCAGAGGAGGGGTTCTTGTTCAGTGGAGTCCAGTTGATAGAGGATCTTTGTCTTTTGGGTACTTACATAAGGCTCCTTCTATTTATAATTCAGTGAAAGAGTCATCTGCATCTTGGAGCTCAGCTGCTGAATGAACACATACACAACAATAATTTGCTAATTTGCGTAATCCAGTCCAACAAATGAAGCTGAAGCGATTATTGGGGGTAGGGCAAAAGTGATTGATCAGATACCCAATTATCCTGTTGATTAGCTTCACTCCAGAACAAAAGTGTCCACTATACAATCGTTAAAACCAATATCATTCACCATTATTCAGCTGGAGATATCTAACATAACTAGGGAGAGGGCAGGATCTCTCAAGGATAAAATCTGGGATGCTTGGATGTGGAGAATGTGTGTGAGGTCCTAAAAGAGTACTTGACATTGGTAGTTACCAAGGAGAATGTCTTGGACGATAGGAAGCTCATTGCTGAGCATATTGATATGCGCAGGCATTTCAAGGTAAGGAAAGAGGTAGTGCTCGTTCTCTCAAAAAGCATTAAGGTGGATAGGTTTCCAGAGCCTGAAAGGATATTGAGAGGCAAGAGAAGAGATTACTTGGTCTTTCACCCATGTCTTCATGCCCACTCTAGCCACAGACATGGCCCTGGAGAACTGACAAGCAGCTATTGTTGTTCCATTATTCAACAGGGATAATCCTGGAAACTATAGACTAGTGCGTCTCACATCAGTGGTAGGGCAGTTACTGGAGAGAACTCTCAAAGCTTTGTTGTCGACATAGATTTTAGTAAGGCATTTGACAAGCTGCCTCTTGGAAGGCTCTTCCAGAAGATTAAGACGTATGGGAACCAAAGTAAATTGGCTGTTTGGATTCAGAACTGGCTTGCCAATAGAAGACAGAAGGTAGTGGTCAAACTGACTTATTCTAGTTGGAGGTCTGTGATTAGTGGTGTTGCGCAGGGATCTGTGATGTATTTAAATAACCTGGATGCAAAAGTAGATGTGTGGACTAATATGTTTCCAGGTGATATGAAGATTGGTGATATTGTGGATAGCATAGAAGACTGGCAAAGAATACAACAGTTGCATATATAGGTGGAGAAATGGCAAATGGAGCTTAACTTGGCCAAATGTGAAGTGTGGCGCCTTGGTAGGTCAAATGCAAAGGGACAGTACACCATTAAGGGCAAGACCACTCAGCAGTGTTGATGACCAGAGATATCTTGGGCTCCAAGTTCACGGCTCCGTAAAAGTGGCTACACAGGTTGACAGGGACATTAAGAAGGCATATGGCATGCTTGCTTTTATTATTCAAGGGATTACGTTCAAAAGTCAGGAAGTTATGTTGTAGCTTTATAAAACTCTCATTAGGTTGCATCTGAATTACTACATACAGTTCTGGTCACCCCAGTATAGGAAGGATGTCAAAGCTTGGACAGGGTGTAGAAGAGGCTCCAAGATGTTGCATAGATTAGAGGGCATGCGCTATAACAAGAGCTTGGAAAAACTTGTGTTGTTCTCTCTGGAGCAGCGGAGACTGAGGGGAGATCTGATAGATATTTATAATATTATGAGAGGCATAGATCAAGTAGACAGACAGTATCTTTTTCCTAGTGTTGAAATGTTCCATACCAGAGGGCATCCACTTAAAGTTAGAAGGAGTAATTTCAAAGGAGGTGTGAGGGGCAGGTTTTTTAAAGAGAGATGTGTTTGCCTGCAATGTGCTGCCTGTGGTGGTGGTAGGTGCACAAACAGGAAGCACTTTTAAGCTTAATTTTTAGAAAAAACATCAGGAAGACCTTAAAGCTCTCCAGTTCTTTCTCAACAAAAGACTCAACCAGTTTCCCTCCACCATCACCCACCTCTGTCTGGAATAACTGGTCATTACCCTCAACAATTTCTTCTTTGGCTCCTCACACTTTCTCCATACTCAAGAGGTAGGCATAGGCACCCACATCAGCCCCAGCAAAGCCTGCTTTTTCATTGGCTACAAAGCATAGTCCATGTTCCAAGCCTTCCCTCGTAACACTTTCAAACTCTTTCACTACATTGACAGCTGCATTAGTGCTGCTTCATGTACCCAAGCTGAGCTCTTCAATTTCATCAACTTTGCCTCCAGCTTCCACCCTACCCTTAAGTTCACTCAGTCCATTTCTGAAACCTCTCTACCCTTTCTTGATTACTCTGTCTACCAATTCCTACTGCTATCTTGCGCATACTTCTTCCCAGCCTGTCTCCTGTAAAAAAGCTATTCTCTTTTCTCAGCTCCTTCATCTCCATTGCATTGGTTCCCAGTCTGCGGCTTTCCTTTCTAGGGCATCAGAGATGTTCTCCTTCTTCAAAGAATGGGGCTTTCCTTCCTCCACCATTGATGCTGCCCTCACCCACACCTCCTCCATTTCACAAACATCTGTACTCACCCCATCTTCCCGCCACCTTTACAAGAACAGACTTCCTCTTGGTATTACCTACCACCTTATGAGCCTCTGCATTCAACACATCATTCTCTGCAACTTCCGCCATCTTTAATGGGATTCTACCACGAAGCACATCTTTACCTCCCACCCACTCTTCACTTTTCTCTTGTCCATTGGTGCATCCCTACTAATCTCCCTCCTGACACATACCCCTGCAAGCGACCAAAATGCTACAGCTGCCCATTTACCTCCTCTCTTACTTCCATTCAGGGCCATAAACAGTCCTTCCAGGTGACACAACACTTCACCTGCAAATCTGTTGGTGTCATCTATTATACCCAGTGATCCCAATGCGGCCTCCCCTACAACAGTGAGACCTGAAGTAAATAGGGAGGCTGTTTTACCGATCACCTCCACACCATCCCCAAAAAGTGGGATTTCCCAGTGGCCAACCATTTTAATTCCTCCCCATTCCCATTCCGGTATGCCGGTCGATGGCCTCTTTTGCCACGATGTCAATCTCAGAGCGGAGAATCAACACCTTATATTCCATCCAGGTAGCCTCCATCCTGATGGCATGAGCATCAATTTCTCCTTCCAGTTATTTTTTCCCTTCCCCTTTTGTTTTCTTCTATTCCCCACACTGGCCTCTTCTCCTCACCTCCCCTGGTGCCCCTTCTTCCCTTTCTCCCATGTGGCTACTCTCCTCTCCTATCAGATTCCTTGTTCTCCCCCCTTTACCTTTCCCACCCACCTGGTTACACCTATCACCTTCTGGCTAGTCCTTCTTTCTCTCCTCCCACCTTTTTATTCTGGCATCTTTCCCCTTTCTTTTTCAGTCCTGCTGAAGGGTCTCAGCCCAAAACGTCAACTGTTTATTCATTTCCTTAGATGTTGCCTGACCTGCTGAGTTCTTCCAGCATTTTGTGTGTGCTCTGGATTTCCAGCATCTGCAGAATCTCCTGTGTTCATATTTTGCTTTAGGAGATTGGTTAGGAGGTGTGGCTCAGACTGAGATTGCTGTGCTACACATGATGAATTCCATTCAAGCTTTCTCTGTTGGGTAATTGATGTTGGCTGTTGACTGCTGACTCACTTGCAGCAGCTGCGGCTGTTGACGAGCAAGCAATGACTATTGATCAACAGTATCTGACCTACCTGTAATGATCTTATTTGGATTTTGAAATCTTGTTCCACTAGGTCAGTAGCTTGCATTAACTCGCCATATGGAACATCAACTTCACTCCATTTCAGTTTTGTCAGATTCACCGTTTTGGCAATATCAGGTTTCAAGCCATCCAGAAAAGTTGACTCCAAGGAACCATATATAGAGTCCTCTGTGTTATCTTTGTTTACTCCTGGAACTCCTGTCCTGTAGTGTTCTTCATATTTGGAAGCATCCTCTGAAATCTTTTGTTTACAATGAACCACTTTTCTCCAATCAGTCTGTATTAAGGCTTGTTCTTCTCCCACTTCTTAACAGCATTCTTTCTTTTCAATATTTTTAATGATTTCTATATAGAAGAATACAGAGTCCAAGAGAATACATACTATAAAACAAAAGAAAAAATATAATAATACCAGATATAGTATATTGAATCACATTAATGAACTCCTTACTCATAAATTAGATTAATTCATATACAGTATTAGAATATGAACAATTTTATTAAAGAAAAGATCTATACCCACTACCAAAGTTGAAGCTGTTTGGGAAAAAAAGAAAAAAAAATCTTATCAGATAATAAAATATGCTATTAACCAACTTCTGTACTTTAACGAGAAGTCAAAGATTATGAAAATAATTTTAAAACGGCCTCCACAAATTTTAAAAATCTTGGTTAGTTTCAGAAATTGAACAACGAATCTTTTCTAAATTTAGGCATGCCATAACATCCAGTAACCACTGAGCATGATTAGGCAGAACAGCATCCTTCCATTTAAACAGAAGTGCCCTCCTAGCCATCAAAGCCAGAATGGGCAAATCAGATGTCTTCAAGATGATATCTTTCCTTCCAACAATACCAAATAGGACAGTCAAAGGATTAGGCTTAAAATTTTCTTTAAAGAGTACAGAAAAAGCTTGGAATACTTCCTTCCAATATTTTCCAAGACTTGGGCATGTCCAGAACATATGGAATAAATGAAGCTTCTCCATTTATGGCATTCTAACCATCTTGTGCATTTTGCTTATTATCTCTCATGTTGTCATCAACTCCATGATTCAGCTAATTTGCTGAGAAGACAACGTAGTAGCCAACATTTGAATGCCATTGTATGGGTGCAGTTTGTATACATTCTTAATATGTTGAAGCTCAGTCTAGGTCTTCAAACTTCCTTTTTTAGGATGTGGAATTTCCTTGGACTATTTATCAATCTTTTCCATTTCAAGTGGTTGATGGAAAACTATTTCCTTCCTTTCATAGTTTCCATCTTCAGTCCTGCGTGTCCTCATTTCCTTGGTCTTTCTTTTGAGCAAGCTGTGACATATCCTCACCTGAGTCACTGCAGCATCTGTCATGTCCATCCTGTTATTCCTTGGAGTTTGGATGGTGGTGCTGTCTCAGAGGGCTGTCCAAGACCGTGGGTGTTTCTCAAGGAGTAGTGTCACTGGCAGGACTCCCCACTTGCAGTTTCTGCTGAGCTTTCTGATACTGCTTCAAATGGCTTTTTAGCTCAGTACAATGCAATTCAATTCAATAAACTTATATTGTTTTTTCACTCAATTGAAGCAAAAATTTGCTCTTTAGACCTTTTACTGTCTCTGTCATATTGTTTTTGTAGTCTATCTCGCATGTCTTTCCTTTCCCAATTGATGAGTTAACATCTTCACTTGCTCAGTTAACCTTTTCACTCATTCACATATTTGATCAAATTGATCACATGCTCATATCTTCAACTCACACATCCCAGGTTTTTTTTCCTTTCCCTCAGGCACTCTCTGGATTTTATCACATGCCTTCTTAATAAAATCAACATTGATGGTATACTTCATCCGGAATTTTTCATTAATCTTATCAAATTGAAATATTTTATTCCAGTAAAGACTCAAACCTTCAGGCATTTGTTCACATGCGAATGAAGATTTAGCTCCCTTTTTTCTGTAGTAGGTCTCACAACCTTGGCCACTGTCGTAATTTAATTTTGTGTAACACTTAATTTATATATACTTTTAATCATCTGGACTGTGATTGAAATATTATTGGATTGCAATCGAAATATTATTTTAGGATTGCGACGGGACATTTGGTTTAGGATTGCAATCAAGATTTCTTAGAATTGCAGTCAAAATTTTATAGGACCATGTTGTACAAAGGCTGTTGAAAATCTAGTCAAGAAGAAAAGAAAAGCTTACAAAATATTCAAAAAACTAAATAATGATAGAGATCTAGAAGATTATAAGGCTAGCAGGAAGGAGCTTAAGAATGAAATTAGGAGAGCCAGAAGGGGCCATGAGAAGGCTTTGGATGTGAGCAAGAGGATAAGACATGAGAGAATAGGACCAATCAAGTGTGGCAGTGGAAATGTGTGTATGGAACCGGAGGAGCTGGCAGAGGTACTTAATGAATACTTTGCTTCATTATTCACAACTGAAAAGGATCTTGGCAATTGTATGGATAATTTACAGTGGATTGAAAAGCTTGAGCATATAGACATTAAGAAAGAGGATGTGCTGGAGCTTTTGGAAAGCATCAAGTTGTATAAGTCACCGGGACCGGACAAGATGTACCCCAGGCTACCGTGGGAGGCAAGTGATGAGATTGCTGAGCCTCTGGCAATGATCTTTGCATCATCAATGGGGATGGGAGAGGTTCCAGAGGATTGGAGGGTTGCAGATGTTGTTCCCTTATTCAAGAAAGGGAGTAGAGATAGCCTAGGAAATTATAGACCAGTGAGTCTTACTTCAGTGGTTGATGGAGAAGTGGTTTTTCTGAACATTTGGAGAGGTATAATATGATTAGGAATAGTCAGCATGGGTTTGTCAAAGGCAGGTCGTGCCTTACGAGCCTGTTTGAATTTTTTGAGGACGTAACTAAACATGTTGATGAAGGTAGAGCAATAGATGTAGTGTATATTGTTACATACCCCGTAACTGGGTTGCAAAACCAGCAAAAATGGACCACTTAGTTGGAGTCTGGTTTACTAGAAACTAATGAAGTTTTATTAAAGAAATAAGTAACACAGTACTCTAATCGTAAGGATATAAATGCAACAGGTTAGCAATGATAAAACACACGTACACAGAACTAGGGTAAGGTCTATCGCAGTCTAGGGGTAAAATGATCAGTCTCAAGTGACGCAGAGTTCAGTTCAGCTTAGTACAGTTCACAGTAATCACTGTTGTGCCGTTGGAGAGAGAGAGAGAGAGAGAGAGATAGAGATATGCAAATCTGATTCAGCAGACCTTTGATGTTCTTCGCATTTGGCTTTCGGGCAGACCCTTTTTTATGTCTTCTGTGGTCACCGACTGTGACCTCTCCACTCCGGATACGACCGTTCTTCCGCGGTGAACCCGGCACCCAGGCAAGGGCGGACACACACACCAGGTTCCCGCCGATTTTACCCTTTCATTCTGTGCGTCTATGGTCGGTTCCCTTGAACCAGACCTCCAAACTCCCACCAACCTGTGGGGGCACACCGCTCTTCCAGGGTCTCATTATCTCATGATCTCGTGGTATCTGTCGTGCCTTAGCGAACCTGTTCTTTTTATTCCCCCTGCTGGGGTATCGCCTGTCCATCAAACTTCAAACAGTTCAGGTTCAAATCAACCGGTCTGTCAATACTCTGAAATGTGTTTCTTTCTCGTTAATCTCTCTCTTCTCTCTTATTAGCATTTTGAATGTTTCTCCATTGTCTCCCTTATCCCTCTCATCAGCACCAATCTTCTGATAACTTAGTTTGTCGTCACAATATAGATTTCAGAAAGGAATTTGTTAAGGTATCCCATGCAAGGCTTATTGAGAAAGTAAGGAGGCATGGGATCCAAGGGGACCTTGCTTTGTGGATCCAGAATTAGCTTGCCCACAGAAGGCAAAGAGTGGTTGTAGATGTGTCATATTCTGCATGGAGGTCGGTGACCAGTGGTGTGCCTCAGGGATCGGTTCTGGGACCCCTTCTCTTCATGATTTTTATAAATGACCTGGAAGAGGAAGTGAAGGGATGGGTTAGTAAATTGAAGATGACACAAAGGTTGAGGGTGTTGTGGATAGTGTGGAGGGTTGTCAGAGATTACAGCAGGACATCGATAGGATGCAAAACTGGGCTGAGAAGTGACTGATGGAGTTCAACCCAGATAAGTGTGAAGTGGTTCATTTTAATAGGCCAAATATGATGGCAGAATGGTAAGACTCTTAGCAGTGTGGAGGATCAGAGGGATCTTGAGGTCCAAGTCCATAGGACACTCAGAGTTGCTGCGCAGGTTGACTCTGTGGTTAAGAAGGGATACGGTGTATAGGCCTTCATCAACCTATAGTTGAGTTTAAGAGCCAAGAGGTAATATTACAGCTATATAGGACCCCGGTCAGACCCCACTTGGAGTACTGTGCTCAGTTTTGGTCACCTCACTACAGGAAGGACGTGGAAACCATGAAAAGGGTGCAGAGGAGATTTTCAAGGATGTTACCTGGATTGGGGAGCATGCCTTATGAGAACAGGTTGAGTGAACTCAGCCTTTTCTCCTTGGAGCAGCGGAAGATGAGAGGTGACCTGATAGAGTTGTATAAGATGATGAGAGGCATTGATCGTGTGGATAGTCAGAGGCTTTTTCCCAGGGCTGAAATGGCTAACACAAGAGGGCACAGTTTTAAGGTGCTTGGATGTAGGTACAAACGAGATGTTAGGGGTAAGTTTTTTTTATGCAGAGAGAGGTGAGTGTGTGGAATGGGCTGCCGGCAACGGCCGTGGAGGCAGATACGATAGGGTCTTTTAAGAGACTCCTGGACAGGTACATGGAGCTTAGAAAAATAGAGGGCTATGGGTAACCCGAGGTAATTTCTAAAGTAAGTTCATGTTCAGCACAGCATTGTGGGCTGAAGGGCCTGTATTGCGCTGAAGGGCCTGTATTGCACTGAAGGTTTTCTATATTTCTAAGTTACACTGCAAAATGAATGTTATTTTAAGTACTAGATTACAACAGGAAGATTTCTTAGGTACTCCACTGACTTATATGAAATTAATTTGAGCACGATGTTAATTTCAGTGTATCTCTGATTTTTTTTTCAGAATAGCAACATATAATACATTTCCTTCATTCTTAAACTTCCACTAGATGGTGTATTGAAGCAAGAACTAGGCAGTTTCTTGGACAATTTGAAAATGAGTCGGGTCTTACCTCTTTTTAAATTTGAGCACCAAAATTTTCCACTCTGTCTGGGATTCTTCCACGCCCTTAAATCTTCACAACCATCCTATAACTGTGGCAAGGTTATTAGATGCTGATGCTTTTGATCTGAGGTACTTCAAAATTCAAGAATGAGGCATAAAACTTGCTGCTTGTGATTGTTTATTCAGTGCTAAAAGGTCAAAGGGATTCGGAAAGGAGAGCCGCAGAAGCAAAGCCCAGGAGCGAGGGAAGACGAATGTGGAAAGGAGCCTGTTTGCATGGCTTAGCCTTCTTATACCAATTTGTTAAATGCAATAAATACCACTGTAGATAAGAGTTAACCAAGCAGACATCTCCTATTCAAATAAGGTAATACCTGCAACTGCAACCAGGACACAGACTAAACAATTACATGTATATCGGTAGTTGTATAAAAACACAAACAAGAATAAGAATGTTAAACGGCAAAGAAATAACAATTAAACAGTCGAATCCAATACTGCTTTGTCTCAGCAGACATCTCTCATCTGTGGGGTTCAGGGCATTTGGCCCTTCACGTTCAGAGAATGTCAGTGTGGTGAGCAGACAGTGCAAACAAGCAACATTCTGAGCCGCCAGGCGTGTCTGGCTTGTGTTTTCTAGCAATTTACCTGACTTTGCTTAAATATTCATCAGAAGTGTATCAGTTATCCTTGGTAAAAACAAAATCCATCAACTTTGCTCTCATATGAGTATATATTGTACCAAGGAGGATGGAGCAATCCACTGTTTTGCACTTTCACCTGCAGTTCGATGGTTATAAGAGAGACACGTATGTAAAACATCCAGAAAAAGAAACAATCAATGGATTGCACCTGCAAGTGCTTTAATAGAAGTCTTTAAAAGAGAAATATGCAATTTCTCACTTTCCCAATCCTGACAAAGGTTTGCAGACCCAGCACATGATCTATTTCACTGTCTACAGATGCTGCCTTACCTAGTGAAATTTTTCTAGCACTTCCTGTTTTTGTTTCTGATTTCACAACTTGCAGTTTTTTAAAATTTATTTACATACCGCTGGCTTGCTTTACAATGGACAAATATGAGACAAAGCCTAAGAAAATAAATCTGTACAGCACAGAAAGAGGCCCTTCACCCGCAATGTTGTTCCGAACCAGCTAAAAATTACATTTAAAAAACCTAATCCCTCCTACCTACAGAATGTCCATACCCCTCCATCTTCCTCATATTCATGTTCCTTCCCTGATACTTGCTGCGCCTTTACCTCATAATATCTGCCTTGTGCCTTTTTCATGGGAGATGGACTTGCAATGTTCTGAGATTGGAAATTTCCTGCAGCCGGCCTCCATAAGTGAAGAAGGGGTAAGCAGCTTCAATAGTAATTGGTGTTTTAGCAGATTATCACGCGTAATGGGAAACTCAGCAGACGCTTGCTTTCTCTATTTGCATCACCACACTAGGAAAAGGTTGTTTTGTATCTCCAGATACTCTAGATTCATCAAAATTTTGGAGATTGTGGGAGGAGAGCTAGATTACTGTTATTGCAATAAATTCAAAATACTGTAGATTGGAAATGGTCTCAGGATTCATATTCAATAGCACAGATAAACGTTTGATAGTTCTCCTACAACCTGCACCAAACAGTCACCCTCCTCAGCCATACATCACCATCGACGGCACTGTCCTGAAGAATGTGAAGAGCTTCAAGTATCTAGGAAGCACCATCTCCATTGACGGATCCTTGACAAATAGATCATAGCAAGGATCCAGAAAGCCAGCCAGGCACTCAGGAAACTCCATGTCAAAGTTCTGGAGTACAAGGACATTCAGCTTTCAACCAAGCTCAAGGTGTACGAGGCTGTGGTCGTCACCTCTCTCCTGTACGGCTGCGAAACCTGGACACTGTACCGCAGGCACATCAAACAGCTGGAGCAGTTTCACATGCGCTCTCTGCAGTCGATCATGAGGATTTGATGGCAGGACCGAATCACCAACCTGCAAGTCCTTGACAGAGCCAACAGCACAAGCATTGAGGCAAGGATCCTCCAGGCCCAACTACACTGGACTGGCCATGTAATCTGCATGGGTGAAACAACAATCCCCAGGCAGCTGCTCTACGGTGAGCTTGGGCATGGCAGTCACAATCAGGGCCGCCCCAAAAAAAGATTCAAAGACAAACTGAAATTGTACTTCAAATGGGCAGACCTCCAGCCTCAACAACTTGAGGAGTCCACAGCCGGCAGGGCTGCGTGGCGCTCCCTGACCAGAAAAGCTGCATCTGATTTTGAGGATGACCAAAATGAGCGCCTTGCGACAGCACGAGATCAACACTACAATGCTGTGTATGCACCTGTTCTAACAACCACCATTCCACGTCCAACCTGCAACCGTATGTGTGCTTCAGCCTTCGGCCACCAAAGCCACATGCGTATCCACAGATGACTGCACAAAGTTTAGTCTTCCTCAGAGCCCGAGAGACAACCACCACCAAGCACCCACAATAAATTCACTTATAAACACTACTGACAGAAAGAATAAACCACAGCACAGAATATGATCCATAAGATGCTGGCAAAAGTCTTATTATCCTATTTAATTACAACAGAATGTCATTTATTCTGCCACTGTAACCTAATGACTCCATTTAAATAAATGGACAAAGAGAACGTAATCTACTGTAGTTGAAAGCATCAGTGCAAGTCATGGAATCCTATGAAATAAAAATAGAATTGCACTTTACCAGGTTGCTGTGAATGTAGCTCTATTCATAATACAGTAAAGCCTGAAAAAAATGAAGTAGGCATTTATCCTGAAGTAATAATGTGCACTAAAACAGCTGTATATTTAACTGGCTTGCCATTGAAATCACTGGATGCTATTTGACTGAGTTGATATTTACAACGGCTGCCGTTTATCTCAATTTTACTGATCACCTATTCTCAGCTGCTATTTGGTTAGTATTTGACAGAATTACTTTTCTTCAAATACTCAAAAAATGCCTCATATGGCTTGTCTAGTTCCACCTGAATTACTTCAAAAGCAAAGGAAAGTGATGCCTCTCCCTAATTTATCTTCTCTATCTTCCACTTCATCACCTCACTATTTTCCTTTATTTCTCCTTCAATTTTTGAAGTGGTTTTATTAATTTACCTTTCAATACAGCTTACAGAAAGAATAGCTTCATTACTGATAATCAGTTACAATTTTGTAAGGGGACTCCTCCAGGATAAAATCATGATCTGTAAGAAAATCAACAGTGAAAATTAGAACATTAAATCTGCATTATTGGAGTTTCTAAGGAATATCACCTCACACAGATAGAACACGTAAGTGTTAAGAGCCTTATTTTCACAGAATCTCTTGTCATTGGTCATTTAAACAGTGCCACTGCACCCAGTCCTCATAAACCATGCAAGTATATTTTCTCTCAAGAACCTGCATATAATTGTTTCCTTTTGAACACATTGAGTAATTGTTCATTAAAGATTCCTGGAAGTACTTGTAAGTCCTGTACATTTATAATACTGGATCAGATGGTGATAAGATTCATCAGGTCTACTGCTCAGCTGCTAGGGCAAGTCACTGCATTTTCAGTGACATATCAGTTCAGTAACACTGGATTGTAATGCAAGACCACTTTCAGTTTCTCTACGTTGACTGAACAAATTACTGAAGGTAAAAGTGAATCTGCTTTTTTAAAAATATTACTGAGGATAGAACTCTTTTTTTCACCATTTACAAAGAAACCACAAGTTTTCTATAAACATTAGACACAGTTGGCAATCAATAGTCTTAAAATCCCTTGGTAATTTAAGGAAGGAGTCCTCTCAAAAATTTGGGTATATTTTGCCAATTAATGTACAATCTGTAAGATGCAAGAATACATTATACTTTATTGTCACCAAACAATTGATACCAGAACATACAATCATCACAGCGATATTTGATTCTGCGCTTTCCGCTCCCTGGATTACAAATATTAAATATTTAAAAAATTAAAAACAGTAATAATTAGTAAATATTAAAAATTTAAATTATAAATCATAAATAGAAAATAGAAAAATGGAAAGTAAGGTAGTGCAAAAAAACCGAGGCAGGTCCGGATATTTGGAGGGTACGGCCCAGACCCAGGTCAGGATCCGTTCAGCAGTCACAGTTGGAAAGAAGCTGTTCCCAAATCTGGCCGTACAAGTCTTCAGGCTCCTGAACCTTCTCCCAGAGGGAAGAGGGACGAAAAGTGTGTTGGCTGGGTGGGTCGTGTCCTTGATTATCCTGGCAGCACTGCTCCAACAGCATGCGGTGTAAAGTGAGTCCAAGGACGGAAGATTAATTTGTGTGATGTGCTGTGCCATGTTCCTGATCTTCTGCAGCTTCTTTCGGTCTTGGACAGGACAACTTCCGTACCAGGTTGTGATGCACCCGAGAGGAATGCTTTCTACGGTGCATCTATAAAAATTAGTGAGGGTTTTAGGGGACAGGGCAAATGTCTTTAGTTTTCTCAGGAAGTAAAGGTGCTGGTGGGCCTTCTTGGCAGTGAACTCTGCTTGGTTGGACCAATAAATAGTCCAATATATCCTCTGCAAGAATATAAGCAGGTATTCAAGATTCCAAGATCCAGAAGTATGTGGTTCGGATCAAGATTTGCACTGAATTTTAAAAATCCTACCCCTTCTCCACATTACCCCAAATCCCCGTTCTTCAAACTGCCCACTCATGCGCTCACAGTAGTGGCCAGCAAATAGTTTGCAACCAAGAGATGGATTGGCAATTTAAATATTTTATATGTCTACACACTTCTAACTTAACCTCCTTTGTCAGGTTTATAGTGAATGTCAGGCTTCCCATGGCTGGCCAGCTATACTGCAATCTCTGTTTCCCAAGGCCTATAATACCTAGCAGAGAGTCAGCACAATTCCTTATATTATTTCTCACTTTTTCTTTGCATCAAATTCTTTCCTGCGAAGGAGAAAAAAGACATTTGCCCTCTGGTCTTCACTTTTTGGACTTCAACATAAGTGTAAGGTGTGTGCAGAACAGAATTTGATCAATGTTGGAGGGCAGAGTTGCATAAATTCTGGGTCCCATTGCATTGTGTTGAATCCACATGAAGGTAATTTTGCCCTCAAGCCAGACAACTGATGCATTCCTGCAGCTTTTAGATCATTGGTGGGGTGAAGATGGTTACTTCTCATGGAAATAATGATGCAGTGGGTAGTTTAATTTTTTTAAAGATTATGTTTGACCTTTTGTCCATTTTCTCAATGCCATTACTAAACGTTGACTGACTTTGTTTATGTCGTTTTTCTTCCTAGTTTTTTTTCCCATCGCGTCAATAATTGCTCAAAGCATTCCACATTCTAACAAACAAGAAGAATTACTAATTCTCTATTTATGTTCTCTTAACATTTGCTATTTACCTTAATCAGTCATTGTGGATTCTTTGAACTCTGATGATGAGGGGAAATTCTGACTATTCATCTCTGCAGATTTTGGTTTCTGCTAACAAGTAGTTGATCTAACATTTCCCATTTTAGTACAGTGCAGGAACAGACCCTTCAATAAATGATGCTTGTGCCATCTGTGATGTCAATCCAAACTGACCCCTCCGTCTGCCCCATGGTCTACATCTTCCATTCCCATGTATAAAACATGCACTGCTCCACCCTCATCAATCATCTTCTTCTCAGAAAATAGCACTAGCAAACCTCCCTGAGGAGATATTGACACTCCTCTTGCTTAGGTACAAACTGTCATTCTTGTATAGGTCCACCTGTCCTGGAAGAGAGCCCAATTATCCATGTGCTTAAACCAGTGTCACACATTTAACTATTACATCTCTGTATTTCTTGCCTCGCTAGCATATGGCATGGTGAGTAATCCTGAGATTACAATAATAAAGTTCCTTCTTTTTCACATACTGGCTAATTGTCTAAATTTTCTTTGCAGGGAGTCATCTCTCTTACTGCTAATGTCATTAGTTGGAGAGGTAAAGTTGCAGATCCACAAAACCCTGGTTAAACTACATGCAAAGTTCAAAGTTCATATTAAATTTCTTATCAAAATACATATACGTCACTATATACTACCCTGAGATTCATTTTCTTGCAGGCATTCATAGTAGTTATTCAGAAACACAGCAAAATCAATGAAAAATATACACAAAGATGAACAAATCATCAATATGCAAATGACAACAAACTGCAAATACAGAACCAAATAATAATAACTAACAATCAAATAATCAAATAAAAAGAAATACATAAATAAATATTGAGAATATAAGTTGTAGAGTTCTTGAAAGTGAGTCCATGGGTCATGGAGTCAGTTCAGTGTTCAGATGAGTGAGGTTACCCTCGCTGGTTCAGGAGCCTGACGGTTGAAGGGTAATAATTGCTGCTGATCCTGGTGGAATATTGTGTTCATTTCATAATAGGAAGGTCATCTCATAATAGGAAGGATGTGGAGAGGGTGGAGAGGAAAATTACCTAAACACAAGACTATGTCTTATGCAGATAGTTTGAGTGAGCTAGAGCTTTCCTGTTTGTAACGGGGGGGGGGGGCGGGTGAGAGGTGATTTGATAGAGATGTACAAGATGATAAGAGCCATAGGTTGAGTGAACAGCCAGAAACATTTTCCCACGGCAAAAATGATTAATCCAAAGGGGCATAATTATAAGGTGAATGGAAGAAAGTATGCAGGGATATGAAAGGTAGGTTTTTACACAGAGAGTAGTAAGTGGATGGAACATACTGCTAGGGGTAGTGGTAGAGACATTAGAGACATTTTACAGCCTCGTAGATAAGCGCATGGATGAAAGAAAATTAGGGGGCTCTGTGGGAAGGAATGGTTATATTAATCTCAGAGTAGGCTAAAATGTCAGTACGACATTGTGGGCTGAAGGGCCTGTACGTGCTGTACTATTCTATGTTCTATGTTCTATAACCATGTCTGTTGACTGCTCACCCTCCCCTTTCACAATGTCCTTTGCCCATCTAGAGACATTCTCCACTGGCCCAAGGAGGCAAGGAGACTCTGGAGTCTTGTTCACGCTCATAGAAATGCCTCTCCATGCCCTTGACTAAACAGTTTCCTATTGCCTAATCCTTGACTTCTGCTGTACAATAGACCCAGCTGAGGAGCAACTAATCTGGCTAGTACTGTTAACTTCAATCTCTTTCCCCTCTTCACTCCTCCAACAAATGAATTCTTGTTTGAAATTTTAACAAGAGAATCCTGCCTGCCTGCCCCTCCTGGTGGTCATCATCTGCCTGGCTTAACTCTTCATATAGATACCTCCCTGAAACCCCTGCCCGTAACACATTCTGCTCCTCGGTGAAGCTGTAGTTGGACACACTTTCTGCAGACACCTGAAAGCACCCTGCTCTCCCACATGTGACTGGAGGAGCAGAGCACTCTGGTGACTGCCATCAAGGTCCCTTTTAACCATGAATGGAACTAAGGAAAGTAAAAGGAGGAAAAAAGTAATCTATTCACTACTTGTCCTCCCCAAAGCCTGCACATCCACTCCACGGATGCTCTCCTCAAACTGGCCACTCCATTTGATCTTGCCTTATCATATTCACTTCTGGGTCTCACAGTATGTAACTAAATAATCCCTCACCAGAGCCATGTGTTTTCAATGGTTGCTTCTCATCCTCCTTTATTTAATTTGTTTACCCAATGTTAGAATTGCCTGATTCAGTTTTATCTTCTTGCTTGGTCTCTATATGTCACTTTCTGAAAAGCCTGTTGAATTTTGCATTTCCTCGGAGTACTCTGCACCCTACCACTATTCAAAGTTTGTATTGGGGGGTTGAGGGGGGTACTTGTATCAATTTCCCCAACAACAGGAAGGTACTGATGTCAGTATGATAAGCTGAAGCTACATCCTGATCCCAGGCTGAGGTATTGTAGTCCTTAAAGTGTCTAATCTCCAAAGCCAGATCTCATCTTTTGTTATGTTTTGGTGGTTTAGTGGAGGTGGACAGCAAGGGTGGCAGTTGGTGTTGAATGGCATTGGAATGAGTGTTCCTGTTTCTCATATCACATTTACAGTGTACAATAACCGAACTTCCTAACTTCACCCAACATAGAGTAGGAGAGCATATGGTGCCACAGGGATCAGGACTGGAGTCCAAGCTGTTCACAGTCTAAGTCAATGAGATGGACAAGAAGATCCAGAATAACACACTGATGATAACAGGATAGGTGATATTTTACACTCTAAGGAGAATGCAAATTACTTTAGATAAACATAGGCAGGCTCAGGCAAGGATGGAATATAATGTGGAAAATGTGAGGTCATTAACTTTGGTAGGAAAACAGAAAGGTGGAGAATGGTGAGAGTTTAGTTTACAGAAAGTGTTATGTCTTTGTATTTGAGTCATCGACAATATGCAAGTTCAGCAAATAGTTACAGCTCACAATTTGTCACAAGGCTGTTAAGTGGATGTCAGTAAAACAGGAGATGGCTTTTGATCCAATTAGATAGAGCACTGATGACAATGAACTGTCGTAATGTGTAAATATCTAAACACCTTAAGAAAGGATATAATTGCCCAAGAGGAAATACACAGGCGGTTCACCCAAATGATCTTCGGAACGGTGAGTTTGTCATATGAGTAAAGTTTAAGCAAACTAGACCTGTATTAGCAAGAGTTTAGAACAATGTGAGCTGATCTCATGGAAGCATGAAAAAAATCTTTTGGGTTCTGATAGGATCGCTGGAGAGCTGATGTTTCCTTGTGCTGAGGAGGCACTGAAGGTGAAGAAAATGAAGGGGAGAAAAAGAAAAACAAACAAAAAGAAAAGGAAGGAAAAGGATGAAAAAGGAAAGAAGAAAGCATGTCCTAGTAAAGCTACAGTAAAAGCATTGCAAGACACACTTGCAAGGTTAAAAGAGGAGGAACAAAGACAAACAAGAGAGGAGGAAGAATGTTAAAATGGTTGGAAGAATTGGAAACAAAGAAAACCTACAGCACAATACAGGCCCTTCAGCCCACAAAGCTGTGCCGAACATGACCTTACCTTAGAACTACCTGGGCTTACCCATAGCTCTCTATATTTCTAAGCTCCATGAATCCATCCAGGAGTCGCATTAGGGTTAGGGTTATGGTTAACCCTAACCCTAACCCTAATGCGAGCCCATTCCATGCACTTACCACTCTCTGCGAAAAAAACTTACCCCTGACATCTCCTCCGTACCTACATCCAAGCACCTTAAAATTGTGCCCTCTCATGCTAGCCATTTCAGCCCTAGGAAAAAGCCTCTGACTGTCCACACGATCAATGCCTCTCATTATCTTGTACACCTCTATCAGGTCACCTCTCATCTTCCGTCGCTCCAAGAAGAAAAGGCTGAGTTCGCTCAACCTATTCTCATAAGGCATGCTCCCCAGTCCAGGCAACATCCTTGTAAATCTCCTTGGCACCCTTTCTATGGTTTCCACATCCTTCCTGTAGTGAGGCACCCAGAACTGAGCACAGTACTCCAAGTGGAGTCTGACCAGGGTCTTATATAGCTGAAACATTACCTCCCGGCTCTTAAACTCAATCCCACAATTGATAAAGGCCAATGCACCATATGCCTTCTTAACCACAGAGTCAACCTGCGTAGCAGCTTTTAGTGTCCTATGGACTCGGACCCCAAGATCCCTCTGATCCTCCACACTGTCAAGAGTCTTGCCTTTAATGCTATATTCTGCCATCATATTTGACCTACCAAAATGAACCACCTCACTCTTATCTGGGTTGAACTCCATCTGCCATTTCTCAGCCCAGTTTTGCATCCTATCAATGTCCCACTGTAACCTCTGACAGCCCTCCACACTATCTACAACACCCCCAACCTTTGTGTCATCAGCAAATTTACTAACCCATCACTCCATTTCCTCATCCAGGTCATTTATAAACAATCACAAAGAGTAAGGGTCCCAGAACAGATCCCTGAGACACACCACTGGTCACCGACCTCCATGCAGAATATGACCCGTCTACAACCACTCCTTGCCTTCTGTGGGCAAGCCAGTTCTGGATCCACAAAGCAATGTCCCCTTGGATACCATGCCTCCTTACTTTCTCAATAAGCCTTGCATGGGGTGCCTTATCAAATGCCTTGCTAAAATCCATATACACTACATCTGCTCTACCTTCATCAATGTGTTTAGTCACATCCTCAAAAAATTCAATCAGGCTTGTAAGGCACGACCTGCCTTTGACAAAGCCATGTTGAGTATTCCTAATCATATTATGCCCCTCCAAACGTTCATAAATCCTGTCTCTCAGGATTTTCTCCATCAATTTACCAACCACTGAAGTAAGACTCACTGGTCTATAATTTCCTAGGCTATCTCTACTCCCTTTCCTGAATAAGGGAACAACATCCGCAACCCTCCAATCCTCCGGATCATCTCCTGTCCTCATTGATGATGCAAGGGTCATCACCAGTGGCTCAGCAATCTCCTCTCTCACTTCCCACAGTAGCCTGGGGTACATCCCGTCCGGTCCCGGTGACTTATCCAACTTGATGCTTTCCAAAAGCTCCAGCACATCCTCTTCCTTAATATCTACATGCTTGAGCTTTTCAGTCTGCTGTAAGTCATCCCTACAATTGCCAAGATCCTTTTCCATAGTGAATACTGAAGCAAAGTATTCATTAAGTACCTCTGCTATCTCCTCCAGTTCCATACACACTCTTCCACTGTCACACTTGAGTGGTCCTATTCTCTCACGTCTTATCCTCTTGCTCATATCCAAAGCCTTCTCATGGTCCCTTCTGGCTCTCCTAATTTCATTCTTAAGCTCCTTCCTGCTAGCCTTATAATCTTCTAGATCTCTATCATTACCTAGTTTTTTGAACCTTTCGTAAGCTCTTCTTTTCTTCTTGACTAGATTTACAACAGCCTTTGTACACTACGGTTCTTGTACCCTACCATCTTTTCCCTGTCTCATTGGAACGTATCGATGCAGATCCCCATGCAAATATCCCCTGAACATTTGCCACATCTCCTCCATACATTTCCCCGAGAACATCTGTTTCCAATTTATGCTTCAAAGTTCCTGCCTGATAGACTCATATTTTCCCTTACTCCAGTTAAACATTTCCCTAACTTGTCTGTTCCTATCCCTCTCTAATGCTATGGTAAAGGAGATAGAACTGTGACCACTATCTCCAAAATGCTCTCCCACTAAGAGACCTGACTCCTGACCAGGTTCATTTCCCAATACCAGATCAAGTACACCCTCTCCTCTTGTAGGCTTATCTACATATTGTGACAAGAAACCTTCCTGAACATACCTAACAAACTCCACCCCATCTGAACCCCTCACTCTAGGGAGATGCCAATCAATATTTAGGAAATTAAAATCTCCCACCAGAACAACCATGTTATTATTACTCCTTTCCAGAATTTATCTCCCTATCTGTTCCTCAATGTCCCCATTACTATTGGGTGGTCTATATAAAAAAAACCAGTGGAGTTATTGACCTCTTCCTATTCCTAATTTCCACCCACAGAGACTCTGTAGACAACTCTCCATGACTTCCTCCTTTTCTGTAGCCGTGACACTATCTCTGATCTACAGTGCCAGGCCCCCACCATTTTGCCTCCCTCTCTGTCCTTTCTGAAACATCTAAGGCCTGACACATAAAGTAGCCTTTCCTGCCCCTGCACCATCCAAATCTCTGTAATGGCCACAACATCATCGCTCCAAGTGGTGATCCACACTCTAAGCTCATCTGCTTTTTTCATATTACTCCTCACATTAAAATAGACTCATCTCAAACCATCTGTCTGAGTGCACCCCTTCTCGATCACCTGCCTATCCTTCTTTTCCCACTGTCTCCAAGCTTTCCCTATTTGTGAGCCAACCTCCCTTAGCTCCATCACTTCAGTTCGGTTCCCACCCCCCAGCAATTCTAGTTTAAATCTCCCCAATAGCCTTTGCAAACCTCCCTGCCAGGATATTGGCCCCCCTCGGATTCAAGTGCCACCCATCCTTTTTGTACAGGTCACGCCAGCCCCAGAAGAGGTCCCAATGATCCAGAAATCTGAATCCCTGCCCCCTGCTCCAATCCCTCAGCCACGTATTTATCCTCCACCTCATTCTATTCCTAGAAGCCAAACATTTGGAACAAATATGTTCTTTCAAATTAACTGTAACTATGTAGACACTTTTTTGTGAAAAGGCAGTGAATTGTTAATAATCAATCTAAATTCAAGATTCAAGATTGTTTCACGTCATCTGTAAAGAAAAACAAAATAATTGTTTCTCTTGATTTACTCTTAGAAAAATAGAGGGCTATGAGTAAGCCTAGGTAATTTCTGAAGTTCGGCACAGCATTGTGAGCCGAAGGGCCTGTATTGTGCTGTAGGTTTTCTATGTTTCTATGATCATGACCAAGTAAATGGATGACCATTCAAAGCAGAGATGAGGAGAAATTTGTTTGGCATTCTACCCTGGCGGGCTGTACTCCCTCAGTAACAGAGCATGTACAATATGGAGATGAATCCATAGATTATAAGTGAGGTAGTCCAGGAAAGTGGTCCTGAAGTAAGAGGTCAGCCACAGTCTTGTTAACTGATGAAGCTGAACCACCTTCTGCTTCTATTTGCCACATTCTTACAACTGAGAGCAGAAACTCATCACTTGATTTTCTGTGATCCAATGTGGCAAATTTACTCATTGTTTCATTGCTAATGATGAGACTGCCAATTCAGATATTTTGCTTTATTAAAAATGCATAATTGAATTCACAGTTTAGAAATCATTCAAGTACTGATAAATATTAATTCACCTGAGCACGCACAGCAGCTTTCAGGTGATTAAAAGCAAGTTTGTAATTATGATGGCTGTGTCAAGCAAATTGATTTTGTTTTCTTGTCAAAATGCCATGAGTGAAAATGTTAAAAATAAATCAAAATCCATAGGGCTACTGGGATTTGAAGTTTTATATATTAAGACAGTATAAAATCTGAATGATTTGAGATTTTTTATTCCTCTGTTCTCGTGAATGTAAGAATTTTTTTCTTGGAAATGTGTGTATATTTTCATGTTTTAGCTAGGAATAAACATGAGTAGATTCCAGAGATGTGCACCATACTAACAACAAGTCATAATATCTTCTGTAGACATCCACAGTATCTTCAATGTAAAGGGCCACAGATCGATATGGTTCAGGATTATCATGTCCTGATCATTACCAAGAGTTTGAATGGTATTTAATGAAGTATAATATCACCTTCTGTATGTTACTGTGCTTTCAGAAACAGGCTAAAACAAATGAAAGAGCAATGATTTCAGCATTAGGACTGCATTTGGTAGTCTAGACAGTACTGGAAGCATAGGCTTCCACAGCCTCACCACCCTCTGGCTAAATAACTCGTTCCTCACTAAATAACTCGTTCCTCATCATCTCCATTCTAAATGGACTCACTCCATTCAAAGTCTGTGCCTGCTGGTCCTAGACTCCCCTACTAAAGGAAGCATCCTCTTCACATCCATTCTATCAAGGCCTTTCAACATTCAATAGTTTCAATGAGATTCCCCTATCAATCTTCTAAATTCCAACGAGCACAGGCCAAGAACCATCAAATATTCTTCATACAATAACACTTTCATTCCTAGAATAATTCTCATGAATCTTCTCTGAACTCTCTTCAATGTCAAGACATCCATTGTTAGATAAGAGGCCCAAAACAGCTCACAATGCTCCAAGTAAGGCCTCACCAGTGCTTTATAAAGCTTCAGTATTACATTCTTGTTTTATATTCTAGTCCTCTGAAATGAATGCTAAAATTGCATTTGCCTTCCTTAGCAATGACTCTACCTAGAAATTAACCTCTAAGGAATCCTGCACAAGGACTCCTAAGTTACTTTGCACCTCAGATTTTTGAATTTTCTCCCCATTTAAAAAACAATCTACACTTTCATCCCTTCTATCAAAGTGTATGACCATACACTTTCCAACACTATTCCATCTGCCACATCTTCGCCCATTCTCCTAATCTGTCTAAGTTCTTCTGCAGCCTCCCTGCTTCCTCAACACTAACTGCACCCCCCCACCACCACTACTTTTGTATTGTCTGCACGCTTGGCCACAAAACCAACACTTCCATCATCCAAATCATTAACACATAACATAAAAAGAAGCTATCACAACAGCAACCCCTGCGGATTACCACTAACCACCGGCAGCCAATGCAAGAAAAGGCTCCCTTTATTCCCACTTTTTGCCTCCTGCCAATCAGCCAATCCTTTATCCATGATAGTATCTTTCCTGTAATACCATGGGCTCTTACCTTGTTCAGCAAAATTGTGTGCAGTAGCTTGTCAAAGACCTTCTGAAAATCCAAGTAAACAACATCTACCAATTCTCCTTAATCTATCCTGCTTCCTCAAAGTATTCCAACTGATTTATCAGTCCAGTTTTTCCCTTAAGGAAATCATACTGACTATGGCTTATTTCATCAAGTCCTCCAAATACCCAAAAACCTCATCTTAGACCATAAGAGCATAAGACATAGGAGCCGAATTAGGCTGTTTGGCTCATCGAGTCTGATCTGCCATTCAGTTGTGGCTGATCCTTTTGTCCCCCTCTCAGCCCCACACCACGGCCTTCTCCCCATGTCCTTTAATGCCATGTCCAATCAAGAATCTATAGTACTCTACCTTAAATACACCCAACAACCTGGCTCCACAGCTGTCTGTGGTAACAAATTCCACAAATTCACCACCCTTGACGAAGATATTTCTCCGCATCTGTTTTAAAAAGATGCCTCTCTATCCTAAGGCTGTGCACTCTTGTCCTAGACTCCATCATCATAGGAAACGTTGTTCCCACATCTACCATGCCTAGGCCTCTCAACATTCGTAAGGTTTCAATGAAATCTCCCCTTATCCTTCTAAATTCCAGCAAATACAGACCCAGAGCTATCAAATGTTCCTCGTATGATAACTCTTTGTTTCCTGGAATCATCCTTGTGAACCTCCTCTGAACCCTCTCCAATACCAGCACACCTTTTCTCAGATAAGGAGCCCAAAACTGTTCACAATACTCAAGGTGAGGCCTCACCAGTGCCTTATAAAGACTCAGCATCACATCCCTTCTCTTTTATTCCAGACCTCTTGAAACAAATGATGATATTGCATTTGCCTTTCTCTCCACCACTCTACCTGCAAGTTAACCTTTTGGTTGTTCTGCACAAGAAATCCTAAGTCTCCTTGCATCTCAAATTTTTGGATTTTCTCCCCATTCAGAAAATAGTCTGCACATTTATTTTTTCCACCAAAGTGCATGACCATGCATTTTCCAACATTGCATTTCAATTGCCAATCTCTTGCCCATTCTCCTAATCTGTCTAAGTCCTCCTGCAGCCTACCTGTTTACTCAGCAATACCTGCTCCTCCACCAGTCTTTGTACCATCTACAAACCTGGCAAGAAAGCCATCTATTCTATCATCCAAATCATTGCTATACAGCATAAAGAAGTGGTCCCAACACCGACCCCTGCTGAACACCACTAGTCACTGGCAGCAAACCAGAAAAGGATCCTTTTATTCCCACTCACAGCCTCCTACTAATTAGCCAATGCTCTAACCATTCCAGTAATTTTCCTGTAAAACTATTGGCCTTTAACTTAGTAAGCAGCCTCATGTGTGGCACCATGTCAAAGGCCTTCTGAAACTCCAAATATACAATATCCACTGCATCCCCTTTATCTATCTTACGTGTAACCTGCTCAAGGAATTCCAGCAGATTTGTCAAGCAAGATCTGCCCTTAAGGAAACTATGTGGACTTTGTCCTATCTTGTGCTGTGTCACCAAGTACTCCATAATCTCATTCTTAACAACTGACTCCAATATCTATCCAACCACAGAGGTCAGACTCAGGGGTCTATAATTTCTATTCTGCTGCCTCCTTCCTTTCTAAAAGAGTGGAGTGACATTTGCAATTTTCCTGTCCTCTGCCAGTGGCCAATGATTCTTGAAATATCAATACTAATGCCCCCACAATGTCTACTGGTACCTCTTTCAGAACCCTAGGCTGCAGATCGTCTGGTCCTGGTGACTTATGTACCTTTAGGTCTTTCAATTTTTTGAGCATCTTCTCCCTTATAACAGTATCTGCATTCACTACTCTTCCCTCACTCCCTTCAGCACCTGGCACACTGCTAGTGTCTTCCACAGTGAACACTGATGCAAATTACTCATTGAGTTCATCTGCCATCTCCTTGTTCCCCGTTGTTATTTCTCTGTCCTCATTTTCTAGTTTTTTTAACATACTTGATAAAGCATTTTCTATCCACCTTAATATTGTTTGTTAGCTTGTTTTCATATTTCAACTTTTCCCTACTAAAGATTCTTTTAGTTGCTCTCTGTAGGTTTTTAAAAGCTTCCAAATCCTCTGTCTTCCCGCTAATTTTTGCATTGTTGTACGCCGTTTCTTGTGCTATTGCAATAGCTTTGACTTCCCTTGCTAGCCACGGTTGTACTATTTTGCCATTTGAATATTTCTTTGATTTTCCATTGACAGTCTGCTGTCATTCCTGCCAGCATCTCCCTCCAATTTACTTTGGCCAATTGCTCTCTCTTACCACTGTAATTTCCTTTACTCCACTGAAAGACAGCCATGTAAGATTTTACTTTCTCCCTATCAAATTATATGTTGAACTCCATCATATCATGATCACTACCTCCTAAGTTTTCCTTTACCTTAAACTCCCTAATCCCTTCCAGTTCATTACATAACACCCAATCCATTATAGCTAATCCTCTACTAGGCTCAATGACAAACTGCTCTAAAAAGCCATCTCGTAGGCATTCAACAATTGCACTCTCTTGAAATTCATTAGCAACCTGATTTGCCAATCTAATGGTGCCCTTTTGATATGCCTAGGCTCAATGATAAACTGCTCTAAAAAGCTATCTCATAGGCATTCAGCAAATTCACTCCCTTGAGATTCATTACCAAACTGATTTTCCCAATCAGCCTGCATGTTGAAATCTCCCATGACTACCTTAACATTGCCCTTTTGACATGCCCATTCTATTTCCCATTGTAATCTGTGGTCCATATCCCAGCTACTGTTGGGAGGCCTGTATATAACTGCCATCAGGGTCCTCTTACCCTTGTAGTTTCTTAACTCAACCCACAAGAATTCAACATCTTCCGATCCTATGTCACATCTTTCTACTGATTTGATGCCATTCTTTACCAGCAGAGCCATGCCAGCAGCAGTGTCAACCTTCCTATCCCTCCGATACAGCACGTAACCTTGGATATTCTGCTTCTAACTACAACCATCCTTCAGCCACGATTCAGTGATGACCACAACATCATCCCTGACAATCTTTAATAGTGCAACAAGATCACCCACCTTATCTCTTATACTTAGTGCACTGAGATGTAACACTTTGAGTATCTGCCACCATTTTTGGTTCTGCATTCCTAATGCACTGATACTCACTCCAGTTCCCACCCTCCTACAAAATTAATTTAAACCCTCCCCAACAACTCTAACAATCCTGCATGTGAGAATATTGGTCCCCCTCGGGTTCAGGTGCAACCCGTCACTTTTGAACAGTTCATACCTCACCCAGAAGAGATCGCAATGACCCAAGAACATGAGGCCCTGCCCCCTGCATCAGCTTCTCAGCCAAGCATTAATCTGCCAAATTATCCTGTTTAACAATCATTTCCAACATCTTCACAACCACTAAGATCAGGCTAACTTGCCTGTAATTTCCTTTCTTCTGCCTCCCTCTCTTCTTAAAGAGTGGCGTGATATTTGCAAATTTGCAGTTTTCTGGAACCATGTCATAATCTAGTGATGTTTGAAACATTATTACTGTACTACTGCTTCTACAATCTCTACAGCAAGCTCTTTCAGGACCCTAGGGTGTAGTCCATCATGTCCAGGTGGCTTATCTACCTTCAGACCTCTCAGCTCCCCAAGCGTATTTTCCCTACTCTACTCTCTTCTTCTTCTTGACACTCTCGAACTTCTGGCATACAGCCAGTGTTTTCCACAGCGAAGATCATTTATTTAGTCCGCCCACAATTTCCTTGTCCTCCATCACTACCTAAAACACAACACTCAGTCCTGAATAGCCTTTACTCTAGTGAGCTCAACCACAAGCTGCTCTAAAATCCCATCATGTAGACATTCTATGAATTCCCACTCTTGAGTTCCGGATGATAAACCTGAATCTGCTTCTGAAATAAAATTATGGTGCTCAAAATCCTAAAGCTGAAGGCCCACGGTATCTCAGAGTTGCAGATGATGGAGTTGACAGAGGCAAGTCAGCAAATGCAAGTAGTTGATTAACAAATGCCAGTTCAAGTTAGGATATAGGCAACAAAGTTATGGATCAAAATATATTTGCAGAGAATAATACCTAAAGTATTAGCACAATAAAATAAGGAAGTTTAGCTGCAATCATCACATGAAATTGTTTGTTGGTGAGGCAGTGTGAGGTTTAAAAAGAGCTTGGGGTCTTTCAGAACTTTTTAGCAGACCTCCGTCATAATGATCTCTTAGGCTCTCGGCAGGGGCCAGGAAAAAGAAGCAAGGTGTAAGTGGAGTGATTATTGTTGGAGTGGACAGTGCTGGAGTGGCCAGACTTTGGCTCAAGACGCTATGGCAAGAATAGGCACAGGCTAGAAAAGCTTGAGAGTTAGAGGTATAACAACAGTAGACAGGATGGTAGTTAAGGCAACAGATTGCTCCTCTTGTGAGATGTAGAACTTCAGGGTACCTGACAGCCTCCCTGATGCCTACATCTGCAAGAAGTGCACCTAACTTCAGCTCCTGACTGACAGGAGCTGGATGTACTCAGGATCATCTGAGAGGCTGGAAACCTCATAGACGAGACTTCGACTGAGGTGGTCACACCCAGAGTTCAGGCTTCTCTGAAGACTGACCACCAGGTGAAGTAAAGGGAGTAATAGTCAGTAGAGGGTTCCCCTGTGGCTACTTCCCTCAGCAACAAGTATACATACCCCTTTGGATACTGCTGGGGGAGGGGGGGGGAGGGGAATGAACCAAACTAGTGGCCGCTTCTAAGGCCCAGCAAAGCAGTGCAAAATCAGGCAGAATGATAGTGACAGGAAGCTTGATTTTTAGGGGGACAGACAGGAGATTCTGTGGCTGCAAATGAGGCACCAGAGTGGTGTATTGCCTCCCAGATGCTAGGATCCAGGAGCAGCTGCAGAAGATTCTCAAGGGAATTTGAGCACCCAAATGTCATGGTGCACGTTGGCATCAATGACATAGGTAGAATAGGGAAAAGGTCCTGCGCAGTGAGTATAGAGAGTTAGGGAGAGGCTGAAGAACAGGACCACAAAGGAGGTCATTTCAAGATTATTCCAGAACCATGTGCTAGTCAGGCAGGAATAGTATGATAGTACAGATAAATGAATGGCTGAGGAAGGGGGCAGGGTTTCAGATTTCTGGATCATTGGGATCAATTCTGGAGAAGGTATGACCTGTGCAAAAAGAACGGGTTACACCTGAACCCAAGGGGGACCAATATTCTTGCGGGCAGGTTTGCTAGAGCGGTTGGGGAGGGTTTCATCTAATTTGGCAGGATGATGGGAGCCAGAATGATAGGGCTAAGGATGGAGCAGTTGGTAAATAAGTTTCTGTATTGTGTAGCGAGACTGTGAGAAAGGACAGGCAAACGATATGGCAAAACTGCAGTCAGTGGGATGAGCTGAAATGTAACATGGGGCAACAGCAACAAGAGTGCCAAACACAGGACTGAAGGTGTTATAGTTGAATGCACATATTACATAAAATAAGGTGGATGGCATTGTAGCACAGTTAGACGTTGGCAGGTATGACTTTGTGGCATCAATGAGTTGTGGATGAAAGAAGATCATAGTCGGGAGCTTAACATCCAAGGAAACGTTGTATCAAAAGGACATACAGGTAGGCAGAAGAGATGAGGTAGCTCTGTTGATATAACTATATAACCATATAACCATATAACAATTACTGCACGGAAACAGGCCATCTCGGCACTTCTAGTTCCTGCCGAACTCCTACTCTCACCTAGTCCCACCAACCTGCACTCAGCCCATAACCCTCCATTCCATTCCTGTCCATATAGTTGTCCAATTGAACTTTAAACAACAAAATCAAACCTGCCTCAACCACTTCTGCTGGAAGCTCGTTCCACACAGCTACCACTCTCTGAGTAAAGAAGTTCCCCCTCATGTTACCCCTAAACTTTTGCTCTTTAACTCTCAGCTCATGTCCTCTTGTTTGAATCTCCCCAACTTTCAATGGAAAAAGCCTGTCCATGTCAACCCTACCTATCTGTATTGTGACCTTTTCAGAATGGCAGGCAGTGACTAGTGGGGTACCGCAAGGCTCAGTCTCAACCCCAGTTGTTTACAATATATATTAATGACTTGGATGAGGGAATTAAATGCAGCATCTCCAAGTTTGCAGATGACATGAAGCTGGGCGGCAGTGTTAGCTGTGAGGTGGATGCTAAGAGGATGCAGGGTGACTTGGATAGGTTGGGTGAGTGGGCAAATTCATGGCAGATGCAATTTAATGTGGATAAATGTGAAGTTATCCACTTTGGTGGCAAAAATAGGAAAACAGATTATTATCTGAATGGTGGCCGATTAGGAAAAGGGGAGGTGCAACGAGACCTGGGTGTTATTATACACCAGTCATTGAAAGTGGGCATGCAGGTACAGCAGGTGGTGAAAAAGACGAATGGTATGCTGGCGTTTATAGCGAGAGGATTTGAGTACAGGAGCAAGGAGGTACTGCTGCAGTTGTACAAGGCCTTGGTGAGACCATACCTGGAGTATTGTGTGCAGTTTTGGTCCCCTAATCTGAGGAAAGACATCCTTGCCATAGTGGGAGTACAAAGAAGGTTCACCAGATTGATTCCTGGGATGGCAGGACTTTCATATGAAGAAAGACTGGATGAACTAGGCTTGTACTCGTTGGAATTTAGAAGATTGAGGGGGGATCTGTTTGAAACATATAAAATCCTAAAGGGATTGGACAGGCCAGATGCAGGAAGATTGTTCCCGATGTTGGGGAAGTCCAGAACGAGGGGTCACAGTTTGAGGATAGAGGGGAAGCCTTTTAGGACTGAGATTAGGAAAAACTTCTTCACACAAAGAGCGGTGAATCTGTGGAATTCTCTGCCATAGGAAACAGTTGAGGCCAGTTCATTGGCTATATTTAAGAGGGAGTTAGATATGGCCCTTGTGGCTACAGGGATCAGGGGGTATGGAGGGAAGGCTGATACAGGGTTCTGAGTTGGATGATCAGCCATGATCATAATAAATGGCGGTGCAGGCTCGAAGGGCCGAATGGCCTACTCCTGCACCTATTTTCTATGTTTATATGTTTCTATCCCCCTCATAATTTTAAATACCTCTATCAAGTCCCCCCTCAACCTTCTACGTTCCAAAGAATAAAGACCCAACTTGTTCAACCTTTCTCTGTAACTTAGGTGATGAAATCCAGGTAATGTTCTAGTAAATCCTCTCTGTACTCTCTCTATTTTGTTGATATCTTTCCTATAATTTGGTGACCAGAACTGTACACAATACTCCAAATTTGGCCTCACCAATGTCTTGTACAATTTCAACATTACATCCCAACTCCTATACTCAATGCTCTGATTAATAAATGCCAGCATACCAAAAGCTTTCTTCACCACCCTATCCACATGAGATTCCATCTTCAGGGAACTATGCACCATTATTCCTAGATCCCTCTGCTCTACTGGATTCTTCAATGCCCTACCATTTACCATGTAAGTCCTATTTTGATTAGTCCTACCAAAATGTAGCACCTCACATTTATCAGCATTAAACTCCATCTGCCATCTTTCAGCCCACTTTAGCCCACTGGCCTAAATCTCTCTGCAAACTTTGAAAACCTACTTCATTATCCACAACTCCACCTATCTTAGTATCATCTGCATACTTGCTCATCCAATTTACCACCCCATAATCCAGATCATTAATGTATATGACAAATAACATTGGACCCAGTACAGATCCCTGAGGCACACCACTAGTTACCGAACTCCAATCTGACAAACAGTTATCCACCACAACTCTCTGGCGTCTCCCATCCAGCCACTGCTGAATCCATTTTACTACTTCAATATTAATACCTAATGATTGAACCTTCCTAACCAACTTTCCGTGTGGGACCTTGTCAAAGGCCTTACTGAAGTCCATATAGACAACATCCACCACTTTACCTTTGTCAACTTTCCTAGTAACCTCTTCAAAAAATTCAATAAGATTTGTCAATTATGACCATCCACGCACAAATCCATGTTGACTGTTCCTAATCAGACCTGTCTATCCAGATAATTATATATACCATCCCTAAGAATACTTTCCATCAATTTACCCACCACTGACATCAAACTCACAGGCCGATAATTGCTAGGTTTACTCTTAGAACCCTTTTTAAACAATGGAACAACGTGAGCAATATGCCAATCCTCCAGCACCATCCCCATTTCTAATGATATTTGAAATATTTCTGTCAGAGCCCCTGCTATTTCCACACTAACTTCCCTCAAGGTCCTAGGGAATATCCTATCAGGACCCGGAGATGTATCCACTTTTATATTCCTTAAAAGCTCCAGTACTTCCTCTTCTTTAATCATCATAGCTTCCATAACTTCCCTACCTGTTTCTCTTATCTTACCCAATTCAATATCCTTCTCCTTAGTGAATACTGAAGAAAAGAAATTGTTCAGAATCTCCCCCATCTCTTTTGGCTCCACACATAGCTGTCCACTCTGATTCTCTAAGGGACCAATTTTATCCCTCAATATCCTTTTGCTATTAATATAATGGTAGGGGCCCTTGGGATTTATTTTCACCTTACTTGCCAAATCAACCTCATATCTTCTTTTAGCTTTTTTAATTTCTTTCTTAAGATTCTTTAACATCATTATATTCCTCGAGCACCTCATATTCTCCATGCTGCCTATATTTATTGTAGATATCTCTCTTTTTCCGAACCAAGTTTCCAATATCCCTTGAAAACCATGGCTCTCTCAAACTTTTAATCTTTCCTTTCATCCTGACAGGAACATAAAGATTCTGTACTCTAAAAATTTCACCTTTAAATGACCTCCATTTCTCAATTACATTCTTCCCATAAAACAAATTGTCCCAATCCACTCCTTCTAAATCCTTTCGCATCTCCTCAAAGTTAGCCTTTCTCCAATCAAAAATCTCTACCCTGGGTCCAGATCTATCCTTCTCCATAATTACATCGAAACTAATAGCATTGTGATTACTGAACCCGAAGTGCTCCCCAACACAAACCTCCGTCACCTGACCTATTTCACTCCCTAACAGGAGATCCAACACTGCCTCTTATCTAGTTGGTACCTCTATGAATTGCTGCAAAAAACTATCCTGCACACATTTTACAAACTCCAAACCATCCAGACCTTTTACAGTATGGGCTTCCCAGTCTATGTGTGGAAAATTAAAATCTCCCACAATCACAACCTTGTGCTTACTACAAATATCTGCTATCTCCTTACAAATTTGCTCCTCCAATTCTCGCTCCCCATTTGGTGGTCTATAATACACCCCCTAGCCCTCTAATCTATCCTGCCAGAGCACTGCTGTAATATTTCTCTGACAAGCAATGCAACACCTCTGCCCTTGTCCCTCCGATTCTATCACACCTGAAGCAACTAAATCCAGGAATATTTAGTTGCCAATCACACCCCTCCTGTAACCATGTTTCACTAATAGCTACTACATCATACTTCCAGGTATCAATCCATGCTTTAAGCTTCTCCACCTTTCTTATAATGCTCCTAGCATTAAAATAAATGCATTTAAGAAATTTTGCACCTCTTACTCTCTGTTTATCACTAACGGTGCAAACAACTTTAATATTTTCTTTTTCTTCCTTCTCCTTTTCCTACTCTCTGGTTCCCCTCCCGCCTCATATCTAGATTAAATCCACCGGAGGCTCTCTAGCAAATCTACCTGCAAGAATATTTATCCCCCTCCAGTTCAGGTATAGACCGTCCCGCCAGAACAGGTCCCACCTTCCCTGGAAAATTGCCCAATTATCTATAAATCTGAAGCCCTCCCTCCTGCACCATGTCTTCAGCCACGAGTTGATCTGCGCTATCTTACTATTTCTAAACCCGCCTGAACATGGCACTGGTAGCAATCCTGAGATTGCTATCCTGGAGGTCCTGTCCTTTAACTTGGCTCCAATCTCCCTAAACTCTCCTTTCAGGACCTTCTCACTCTTCCTACCCACGTCATTGATCCCTACATGGACCACGACATCCGGTTGCTTACCCTCCCTCTTGAGAATACTGAGAACTCGATCCGAGATATCGCGAACCTTGGCACCAAGGAGGCAACAGACCATCCAGGATTCTTGATCTCTTCCACAGAACCTCTTATCTGTCCCCCAAACTATCGAATCCCCTATCACTACTGCTCTCCTCTTTTCCCTCCTTCCCTTCTGAGCTGAGGGTCCAGTCTCGGTGCCAGAGATGCAGCCACTGCAACTTGTCCCTGGTAGGTCGTCCCTGATAAAAAATGAAATAAAATCCTTAGAAAGAGGTGACATAGAATCAGAAGATGTAGAAACCATTTGGATACAATTAAGAAACTAAAGAGGAAAAAGCCCTGCTGGAGTTATATACAGCCCCCAAAGCAGTAGCAGGGTGTGGGATATAAATTACAACAGGAGATAGAAAAGGCAAGTAATAAGGGCAATGTTACGAGAGTCATGAGGATTTCAATATATAGATAGTTTGGGAAAATCAGGTTGCTTCTGGATCCCAACAGAGGGAATTTGTAGAAAGCCAATAAAATGCTTTTTAGAAGAGCCCATGACTGAACCCACTGGGTTGGGTGTTATGTAATGAACAAGATTTGATTAGGGAGTTTCAGGTAAAGTGATCATAATATGATAGAACTCACCCTGCAGCTTGAAAGGGAGAAGATGGAGTCAGATATATCAGTATTACAGTGGAGTAAAGGGAATTACAGAGGCATGAGTGATGATCTGGCCTAAGTTGATTGGAAGGGGAATAGCAGGGATGACAGCAGAGCAGTACCAGTACTTTCAGGGGCAATTTAGAAGGCACAGGATAGATATATCCCCAAGAAAAAGTATTCTAAAGCAAGGATGACACAACTGTTGATAAGGAAAGTCAAAGCCAACATAAAGGCAAAATTTAGTGGAAAGGTAGAGGTTTGGGAAGCTTTCTAAAATCAACAGAAGCAACTAAAAAAGCCATAAGAAGAGAAAAGATGAAATATGAAGATAAGCTAGACAATAATATAAAAGAAGATACCAAATTTTTTTCAGATATATAAAGAGTAAAGGAGAAGTGGGGTTGGATATTGGACCACTGGAAAATGATGCTGGAGAGGTAGTCATGGAGGACAAAGAACTTAGATGGCAGAAGAACTTAATACTTTGTGTCAATTTTCACTGTGAAAGACACGACCAGTACACCAGAAATTCAAGATCTTCAGGGTGCAGAAGTGAGTGTGGTTGCTATTACTAAGGAGAAGGTTCTTGGGAAGCTGAAAAGTCTGAAGGTAAGTAAGCACCTGGAATAGACGGACTACACCGTAGGGTTCTGAAAGAGATAGTTGAAGAGATTGTGGAGCCATTAGTAATGATCTTTCAAGAATAACTATATTCTGTAATGGTTCCAGAGAACCTGGAAAATTGTAAATGTCACTTCAGTCTTTAGTGGAAGGGAGAAGTTAGTGATACAGAAAAAATGAAATGATAGGTCAGTTAGTCTGACCTCAGTGGTTAAGAAGATGTTGGAGTCTATTAATAAAGATGAATTTTTAAGGTTCTTGGAGGCACATGACAAAGTAGGTCAAAGTCATCATGGTTTCTTTAAGGGGAAACCTTGTTTGACAAATTTGTTGGTATTCAATGAGAGCGCCCTCACTAATTTAAACTCAAGTAATACAGGTCCAGAAGCATCAAATTCTCCTCATCCCTTAAGCCTTTCATTCTTTGAATCATTCTCATAAACTACCTTTGAACTCTCTCTAATTCAGCACGGTAGCAAAGTGACTAGCACATTGCTTTACTGTACCAGTGGCCTGAGTTCAATTCCCTCTGTTGCCTGTAAGGAGTTTGTATGCTTTTCCCGTACTGGTTGGTAGGTTAATTGGTTATTGTAAATTGTCCTGTGATTAGGCAAGGTTTAAGTTGGGCCCAGAAGGACTTACTCTGCACTGTATGTCAATAAATAAATTATTTAATAAATTATTTGAGGAAATATCAGGTAGAATAAACAAAGTAGAGTCAACTGTTTAACAAAATAAGAGCCCATGGTATTTCAGGAAGGATACTAGCAATGGATAGAAGATTGGCCAGCCAGCAGTAGGCAAAAAATGGGTACAAGTATAAAGGGGGCTTCATCTGTTTGCCAGACAGTGATTAGTGGTGTTCCACAAGGATTGGTATTGGGATCGTTCCTCTTCTCATTATGTGTCAATGATTTGGATGATGGAATTGACGGCATTGTCGCAGAGAATACAAAGACAGGTGAAATAGTAGGTAGTGTTGATGAAGCAGGGAGTCTGCAGAAAGACTTGGACAGATTGGGAGAATGAGCAAAGAAGTGGTAGATGGAATACAGTGTCGGGAAGTGTATGGTCATGCACTTTGGTAGAAGGAGTAAAGGCATACACTGTTTTCTAAATGGGGAGAAAATTCAAAAATCAGAGATACAGAAGGACTTGTGAGTTCTTGTGCAGGATTTAAAATAGAAAAATAGAAAAAATAGAAAACTACAGCACAATACAGGCCCTTCGGCCCACAAAGTTGTGCCGAACATGTCCCTACCTTAGAAATTACTGGGGTTACCCATAGCCCTCTATTTTCCTAAGCTCCATGTACCTATCCATAAGTCTCTTAAAAGACCCTATCGTATCCGCCTCCACCACCATTGCCGGCAGCCTATTCCATGCCATTCAGCCCATTTCCTGAACATTAACTTGCAGGTAGAGTCAGTGGTATGAAAGGCAATTGCAATTTTATCATTCATTTCAAAAGAACTAGAATATAAAAACAAGAATATAATGTTGAGGCTTTATTAAGCATTGGTCAGACTGCACTTGGTGTATTGTGATCAGTTTTAGGTCCCTTATCTAAGAAAAGATGTGATGGCATTGGAGAGGATCCAGAGGTAGCTCACAAGAAAGATTCCAGGAATGAAAGGGTTAAGGTATGAGGAGAATTTAATGCTTCTAGGCCTGTACTCACTTGAGTTTAGATTAATGAGGGGGCTGTCATTGAAACCTATCAAATACTGAAAGACCTAGATCTAGTGGATATGGAGAGGATGTTTTCTATAATGGAGGAGACAAGGATTACAGGACACAGTCTCAGAATAGAGGGATGTCTATTTAGAACAGCAATAGTGGAGAATCTGTAGAATTCATTGACACAGACTGTTGTGGAGGCCAAGTAATCTGTACATTTAAAGCAGAAGTTGATGGTCAAGACACCAAAGGTTACGGAGAGAAGGCAGGAGAATGGGGTTGAGAGGAATACTAAGATGGAAGATAGAATAGCAGAGCAGTCTCAATGGGCCGATTGGCCTCATTCTGCTCCTATGTCCTCTGGTCATGCTCTTATGGATGAGAATTTCACTAGCCAATGCCTTTAGGTAGTGACAGAGTTGGACGTTAAAGCATAAATGCAAATAGGTGGTCTTGTTTCTAATGTTACAAAAGTCATACTCAGCAGGCATGGAAACAGACCAGTTTGGCCTACCAAGTCAATGCCAGCCATTAAGCTCCTATTTGCACTCATCTTATTTATTTTCTCCACATTTCAGAAGGTTCTAAGTACATTTATTATCAAAGTATGTATGCAGTATACAATGCTGAGATTTGTCTTCCCAGAATCCCCACCTTTCCCCAGCTTCCATCACCCACCTGCACACTAAGGGCAACCTGAGGTGCCCAGCTAACCTTGCAGCTTGCAAGCATTTAGGACATATGAGGAAAATGGCAAAAGCTGTCCACAGAGAAAACATATATGTGCTCCACTCAAGCAGCACTGGAGGTCAGGATGTTAATCTGTAATGTCCATACAGATGGAACTGCAACATAAAGCCAAATATGGTACCAAAACTGTGAAAAGTCTGGTTGAGCTTTAGACTATGCCATCAAAAAGGATGAATTTAACAGCTAGTGATTAGTTTGTCCAACCCAAAGTGTATATAAAAATTGAAAATGTAAAAAGGGAGCTAGAATGAGATATTGTGACAGAAGACTAGGTAAAGATACACTTAAATGAGAAAAGAGGAGTGAAAAGTAGTGTTAAAAACATAGAACACAGCACTATTATACAGGCTTTTGACCCATTATGTTGTGTCAACATTTGAGCCTACTCTCAGATCAATCTAACCCCTCCCTCCCACATAGCCCTCCATTTTTGTTTCATCCATATGCATGTCGAAGCCGGCCGCTGGCGTGGTGGCATCTGCACTAGACTTCAAGGCCAGTGGTCCTGGGTTCAAATGTGGCCGGCTCCTTGCACACTTTCCATCTGTGCCTTGCTGAACATTGAGTTAGCAACTTGGCAACATAAAAAATAGACACATGCTAAAGGCACGGCAAGGAACAACAGCAGCAACATGCACATGTCTTGGAGTCTCTTAAATGTCCCTAATGTCCCTGCTTCCACCACCACCACCTGGCAGTGTGTTCCAAGCACCCACCTCTCTGTTCAAAAATCCTACCTCTGACATTCCCTCACCCCATACATTCCTTCAATCACTCTAACATGATACCCCCGTTATATTAGCCATTTCCACCCTCGGAAAATTATCTATGGCTGTCCACTCTCTCTATGCCTGTCACCTTATACATCTCTATCGAGTCGTCCCTCATACTCATCCGCTTCAAAGAGAAAAGCCCTGGCTTGATCAATCTAAGACATGCTCTCTAATCCAGGCAGCATCCTGGTTATTCTCCTCTGCACCTTCTCCACATGTGTTTCCACATCCTTCCTATAACAAGACCACCAAAACTGAACACAACAATCCAAGTCTAGTCTAACCAGAGTTTCAAAGAAGTACAAAATTACCTCATGGCTCTTTAACACGATGTCCTGATCAATAATGGCCAACAGGCAACATACACCTTCTTAGCCACCCTATCAACATGCGCAACAACTTCGAAGGATCTGTAGATATGGACCTCAGAATCCCTCTGTTGCTCCATCCTGCCAGTAACCCTGTACTCTACCTTCAGGAGCAATTATTAAAGTTCAGAGGAACAAATGTACAGCTGCCAATTTTCGATTGAAAAGCAGCTAGGAATAAATAAAGCTAAATGTTGAAGAATATAATCCTAGAAATTTGTACGTCTAAAGGTGATCAGAACAAACACACGAATGATGAGAATATTGATTAAAAATTTGTATATCAGGAAGGTAGCTAATTGGCATTTGATGGGTCTTAAAATGTAGGAACCAAAAATTACACAAAGTTAATATTTATTTCTGGAGGCAATAAAGATGGACATCAAATGGGCAAGGTTTAGATTATTTTGCTCATGAGGTGATAGGCATGGCTGAAGATGTCCAAAACAAAGAGATTGTGGATGTGGGAAAGAGGTATTTTGGTGGAAGTGGATGATGTTTCTGATGCAGAGGCTATACAGTCTTAAAAGCCACTTGGTGCAGTGTCGGACAGGAAGGATATATGTATGCATCTGTGGTTGCAATTATGGTCATGCTTTAACCAAAAGAAAGAACAGAGAAGTAAAAAAGTCTAAAATACATGCAAAATAGATGCTATGAAAAAGCTGATATTATCGGTGTAACCAACAGGAATTCTGCAGATGCTGGAAATTCAAGCAACACACATCAAAGTTGCTGGTGAACGCAGCAGGCCAGGCAGCATCTCTAGGAAGAGGTACAGTCGACGTTTCAGGCCGAGACCCTTCGTCAGGACTAACTGAAAGAAGAGGTCGGTGTATGTACATTGGCATGCAAAAGTTTGGGCACCCCTGGTCAAAATTTCTGTTACTGTGATAGTTAAGTGAGTAGAAGATGAACTGATCTCCAAAAGTCATAAAGTTAAAGATGAAATATTCTTTTCAACATTTTAAGCAAGATTAGAGTATTATTTTTGTTTTGTACAATTTTAGAATGAAAAAAAGGAAAAGAGCACCATGCAAAAGTTTGGGCAAACCAAGAGATTTGAGCTCTCATATAACTTTTACCACGGTCTCAGATCTTAAGTTAGCTTGTTAGGGCTATGGCTTGCTCACAGTTGTCGTTAGGAAAGGCCAGGTGATGCAAATTTCAAAGCTTTATAAACACCCTGACTCCTCAAACCTTGTCCCAACAATCAGCAGCCATGGGCTCCTCCAAGCAGCTGCCTATCACTCTGAAAATTAAAATAAATGATGCCCACAAAGCAGGAGAAGGCTATAAGAAGATAGCAAAGCATTTTCAGGTAGCCGTTTCCTCAGTTCATAATGTAATGAAATGGCAGTTAACAGGAACGGTTGATGTCAAGTTGAGGTCTGGAAGACCAAGAAAACTTTCTGAGAGAACTGCTCGTAGGATTGCTAGAAAGGCAAATCAAGACCCCGGTTTGACTTCAAAAGACCTTCAGGAAGATTTAGCAGACTCTGGAGTGATGGTACACCGTTCTACTGTGCAGCAGCACCTGCACATATATAACCTTCATGGAAGAGTCATCAGAAGAAAACCTTTCCTGCATCTTCACCACAAAATTCATCATCAGAAGTTTGCAAAGGAACATCTAAACAAGCCTGATGCATTTTGGAAATAAGTCCTGTGGACTGATGAAGTTAAAATAGAACTTCTTGGCCGCCATAAGCAAAGGTACGTTTGGAGAAAAAAGGGTGCAGAATTTCATGAAAAGAACACCTCTCCAACTGTTAAGCACGGGTGTGGATCGATCATGCTTTGGGCTTGTGTTGCAGCCAGTGGCAAGGGGAATATTTCACCGGTGGAGGGAAGAACGAATTCAATTAAATACCAGCAAATTCTGGAAGCAAACATCACACCATCTGTAAAAAAAAAGCTGAAGATGAAAAGAGGATGGCTTCTACAACAGGATAATGATCCTAAACACACCTCAAAATCCACAATGGACTACCTCAAGAGACGCAAGCTGAAGATTTTGCCATGGCCCTCACAGTCCCCCGACCTAAACATCATCAAAAATCTGTGGATAGACCTCAAAAGAGCAGTGCATGCAAGATGGCCCAAGAACCTCACAGAACTTGAAGCCTTTTGCAAGGAAGAATGGGTGAAAATCCCCCCCCCCCAACAAGAATTGAAAGACTCTTAGCTGGCTACAGAAAGCGTTTACAAGCTGTGATACTTGTCAAAGGGGGTGTTACTAAGTACTGACCATGCAGGATGCCTAAACTTTTGCTTCGGCCCTTTTCCTTTTTTGTTATTTTGAAACTGTAAAAGATGGAAATAAAAAAGTAATCTTGCTTAAAATATTAAAGAAATGTGTCATCTTTAACTTTATGCCTTTTGGAAATCAGTTCATCTTTTACTCGCTTAGCTATTCACAGTAACAGAAATTTTGACCGGGGTTCCCAAACTTTTGCACGCCACTGTATACCCAATACAAGTCTAATACTTAAGCATTTTGTGTTTAGTTTTGTTTTCATTAGATTTTGTGATAAAGGGAAATGTTTGACTTTGTTAGCTCCACAATGCTTCAGAGGATTTCAACTCAAATAATAGCAAGAAATAGAAAAGCTTAAGGTATCTCTGGAGAAGAATCCAGCAGAAAGACAGGTCAAAAAATAGGGCAAAACAAGAAAAAGTAAAGAGTGTAATATGGTACTTTTTAAATAAAAAATGAGAACTTTGATCAGAACAATCTCTAAGCTTTCTAAAGGTTAGGTGATTTTTGTCACAGACAGTGAGTTTCTCAGGTGATGTACACCATTAAACCATCAGTCAGGTAAAAGATCACGGCTATTAGAACAATAGAGGAAATTTAATGATATCTTATTCTTTCCTTGATCATGTGAATTTTCTCCATTGCTCTAGTTCCCTCCCACATTCCATAGAAATGCAAGTAGATTATTAATCTACTCTAAATTAGCAGTGTTGGGTAATGGCAAAAAGGATCCAAAAGGAAATGATGTGGGAAATATTTCAGAAGGTGTGTAGCTCGAATGATTGATGGTTGGGTTGAGTTGTTCTCAAATCTTGTCAAATTATTTGTGTTTTCTTCATCCAGCAAGGAGACATTTCGGCCTGAAACGTCGACTGTACCTCTTCCTATAGACACTGCTTGGCCTGCTGCGTTCACCAGCAAATTTTTTGTGCGTTGCTTGAAATTCCAGCATCTGCAGATTTCCTCGTGTTTGAGACATCATTACTGCTTTGTTGATTGTGCTATATCCTCCCAATGCTTGGCCTTTATATACTTCTCAATCTGTTGATTGGACGTCATTTCAGAGACTCAATTGTGAGTTGGGGAAGAAATCTCATCACTGATTGGCTGTGTGGTGAACTTTGTGCGTTGTGGTCAGGAATTTTGCCTGCATCGACTCATAAATAGGATCAAATGAAGTCATGGCACAAGTGAACATGTGGCATGCATGAGAATTCCTAGAAACATGGTTTTCTGTGAACAATATTGTAAACAAGCACATACCCCTCAATCCTATTTATGAATCAATGCAAAATTCCTGAACACACTACACAAAGTTTACCACACAGCCAATCAATGACAAGATTTCCTCCCCACATAACAATTGAGTTTCCAAAATGACATCCAATCAGCTGACTGAAAAGTACATCTAGGGCAAGCATTTGGAGGACACTCACTATCAACAGTGCACTGACAATGTCCCTTTGCATAGTGACGAAACATCAGCAAATAAATTGTCAAGATCAGAGAACAATGCAACCCAAGTAGGAATTGATGTGCACGTGTGAGAGAAAATAGTTTGCAAATACATAGAGGGGAATGAAATTAATGACATTGTACCACTGGGAGGATTTCAGTATTGCTCCTTCTAGGTGAGCAGGCCTACTAGACTTCTCTTCTTCAAAGCTATTCTGTTGTCTGTGGGTGAAGCTGTTGGTGTTTCTGCTTTTCTTTGGGGCACATGGAGTATTGTGATGAGGGTGGGTATGATAGAGATTGTAATGTTAGTTTGATAGCCAATAAAATTATTCACCTCCTTTCATTAAAATGAACTTAGTCAAACAGTTCCAAATTAAGATGCAGCAGCACAAATTTTAGTTCATACTATTGTTCAGAAATCAAAACAAAAGGTGGCATTTTCTATTAGGCTTTTAATGGACCCCTAATAAATGCAACTGACATTGAATTAATGTTTTTCTGAAATTAATTTATGAATCATTAGATGTTTATTCAAGGTAATAAATGATAAAATATTCCACATAATCTATTAGACTATTGTATACTTGTCATCTTATTACATTTTGCTAAATTAATCACCTTTGGCCAATTAATTATATGTCATGATGCATGACAGAGTGAAACCTAAAAATAAAGCCCGCTGCTGAATGTTTTGTAATTAACAGGAGAAGTAATCAATTATTCTATTTCATATATTTTGGTAGAACCATCTCATAAAGATCTCTTTTTGAAATTTCTTTTATTATTATTTCTCCCAGACAGAAAGATTGGGACTAATTTATGATGAAGCTTTTAATAACTGATTGAAAATATTATTTAATTTCAAATGCAGATATCTGTTTAGGATATTCAGAGCCAATGAGGAAATCCTTCCAGTGGTGCCCCACTGCCATTTTGTGTCGATGTAAAATATATGGAGTTAAAGCTTGGATTGCTTAAATCCACAATTTTGTGTGGGCTGTGATTAGCGGTAAATCAGAAATAAGCTGTAAGTACTGAAGGCATCAAAGGAGCAGGCTTTCAGCATGCCGATGAAACTCCAAGCAGTTACTGTATATTTCGGAGTATAAGCCGATTTACCACCCCCCCCGCCCATTTTCAAGGTTAAAAAAATGACTTTTTCATGTTACCTTTGTATACGCCGACCCCTTTTGTATAAGTTTTTGATTTAACCAGAAAAGATCGCAAGATCTCACATGCCGGTACTCAGCTTTGCCGGATCCGGAACCTGGAAATTTTGTGAACCAGTACTTGCTAAGAAAACAGGCCTGTACAATGTAGAGCGTTATAAGTGAATTCTTAATAAATAAATCAGGGAGGGAAGTTTTGGATTAGGTTCCCAATGGTAAAGAATCCTCTGAAATGTAACCTCCGTGAAACCATTTAGCGCCCATCGTAATCTCGTTAAACATAACCCAGGGTGGCGGGATCAGTACGTGTACTCAGTATTGAGTTTACGGCCACCAGGTACGAAAGATTAAAACGAATGCGATATGATGCTGGCTTCAAGCTGCAGGTTGTTGAGTTTGCTAAAGGAACGAATATTTCTGCAGTTGCTAAGAAGTTTAGTGTAAACAAGAAATAAGTGAGAGAGTCGAGAAAGGCAGAGGACACGCTGAGGGAAATGCCAAAGACGAAATGTGCAAACCGGGGGAAAACATGCCAGTGGCCAGAACTGGAAGAAAAAGTTTTAGAGTGGGTGAATCACCAGCGATCGTCTGGATATGTTGTTACCAGAGAAATGATTCGAGTTCAAGCGTTGAAATGGGACGAAAAACACCGTGAGGTCAGCGAAAATTCCAAAGCTACGCGAAGTTGGTGCACCCGATTTATGAATAGACGTGATCTTGTGTTGAGACAATAAACAAAGATTGCTCAGAAAATTCCCGCGGCGTGTTGTTGTTTACGTCCAAAAACGCCGCTGGGTGGACGAAGCGGGTTGCTGAAGTGGGTTAAAGAGGTGTAGTGTTGGCGTCCCGAAGGTTTCGGGAAGGAAAAACCGCTACTTGTCTGGGACATGTTCAAAGCGCACTTGTCAGCTGAGACAAAAGCAGCATTGAAAGCTGAAAATATGGACATTGCAGTCATCCCCGGTGGTTTGATGTCGGTGCTCCAGCCACTAGATGTGAGTTTAAACAAACCATTCAAAGAATTCATGCGTTGACAGTGGAACAAATTTGACTCAAAAACAGCCAATAAATACGACCTGTCTTCCGTGTACAGTATTCGTTTTTCCAAAGTTGGCACCCTCTGTATAAGCCGACCCCCTAATTTTAGGACCAAAATGTAGGGCCAAATTCTCGGCTTATACACTGGAATTTACGGTATTTATACTCCCCTCCCCAAGCTTGTGACCCTTATCTAATGTATGAGCAAATGAAAAGGCCACCTGGAAAGGTATTTGAAATATTGACCGGTTTATAAAAATCAACTGGTGCGCACCAGAAGACCAGTCAAAGGCAATCCACCAGGGCTTCAATTTGGATAGCAGTTACATTCGCACTTGACAATGTTTCCATTAAAGCTACTTTTTGATCACAGAATGGTAATTACAGAGGGACTTAATTAAGTAACAGACTGGGTCCTGATTTCAAAATAAATTATTATCCACAGTAAGTCATTTTCTAATACATAAATAATAACATATTTAGTGAAGTTCCTGAAACTTGGATGTCGGCACTGTTGCATTCCATCTCTCTAATTCTAGGCTTTGTCTGCTGTTCCCTGTTACTACATCAGCAAAGACCACATCCCTATTTACTAGTTCTAGCCCTCACTATTCTTGCCCCTGCAACAGTACCCCCTCGAGGCTGTTGCTACACTGTGGTGTTCTGTGGTCACAGGGGGGCCCCACAATGACTCATTCCTGAGCAGAACAGCCCTGTTGCATTACTGTACACTTAAGAGCCACACCTAAGTCTAAACGGTTTGCTGGTGCTTGGTCTCAGCATGACAAATATTAACATGGGATCCCCCGTTTTGAGTATGTCCACTCCCCACTGGATGTTCCCCGAGTGCTGTGCAATCTTCAGAGTCTATTTCACAGCATCACATACTATCATGTCTCCCATGTAAAACCACATCCTATTGGTACATCCCACAGCTGGTCACTCTTCACTATTCCCTGGATTTGCAGTCTGCATTTTACTTGCTATTGAGAGAGAGAGAGAGCTCTAAAGGGTGGTGTATCCAATTATCCAAACTCCTCTGGATGTAGTTTGTATATTGTTCCTGTAGAAATACGTCTGCATTATGAAATCATTCCTGCCAAAGCTGTCTTGTCAGGTGAGACCAGTGTTTGCACTTCAGCCTTTCCCTAATTTCCAGCAGGGTGCACATTTCTTCAATCAGGATTATTGTAAATGATCCTGTCCATTTGGGTTTTGCTGGTACAAACTGAACCATTATCTCACCTCCTGCTTCTGTCAGTGTCCCCTTCACTTGGATATTATCACACTCTGTCTGTTAATGACTATTCCTTTTAGATCATGCAGATGAGTGGGCAAATCGCATACGTACTGGTAATCCTGTCCTTTTCGTTGTAGCTCTTCAGTCCTCTTATAATCACATCCTCCTAAAGTTGTATTGCCCATTCTGTCATTAATTCAAAAGGAGTAAATCCTGTCCCATGAGCATGGTAGTTTCATTGGGACTGCTAAAAGGACTCTAGACCAACTTTCCCCAGCCTCTATTAGATCATTCGTTAGGCTCCCTTTTAGGCTGTGATTCATTCTCTCCAGCATGCCAGACTTTGAGGTCAGTGTGGAATATCAAATTTCTACTTGACTTTCAACAATATGCAAGCCCTCTTGACCAACTTTCCAGTAAAGTGAGCAGAAGATGGCTTTTTTGAGCAGGTCATGGTTGAGCCCAATAGAGGATCAGCTATTCTAGAGTGGATGTTGTGCAGTGAACCAGTATTGATTAGAGAGTTTAAGGTAAAAGAGCCTTAGGGGTAAGTGACCATAATATAACTGAATTCACCCTAAAATTTGAGAAGGAGAAGCTAAAGTCAGATGTAACATCATTACAGTAGAGAAAAGGGAATTACAGAGGCTTGAGAGAGAATTTGGCCTGAATTGATTGGAAAAGTACACTGGCAGGGGTGATGGCAGAGCAGCAATGGCTGGAATTTCTGGAAGCAATTCTGGAAGGCATAGGATATAAGAGCATAAGACCATAAGATAGAGGAACACAATTAGTCTGCTCTACCATTTTATCATGGCTGATCCAGTTTTCCTCACAGTCACAATCTTCTTTCTTCTCTCTGTATTTCTTCATGCCCTGAACAATCAAGAATATATCAACCTCTGTTTTAAATATACATAAGGACTTGGCCTTCTCAGCTGCCTGTGGCAAAGAATTCCACAGATCTAACTAAAGAAATTCAGCCTCAACTCTGTTCTAAAAGGACACCCCTCTATTCTGTGGCTGTATCCTCTGGTCAGACTCTCTTCATATGACAAGCCATTCAATCCTGGAATCATTTTCGTGAACCTCCTTTGAACCTACTCCAGATTCAGTATATCCTTTCTAAGACAAGGGGCCCAAACCTGCTCACAATACTCCAAGTGTGACCTCACCAGTATTTTATGAAGATTCAACATTACATCCTTACTTTCATATTCTAGTCATCTTGAAATGAATGGTAAAATTGCATTTGCCTTCCTCATCACAGACACAACTTGCAAATTAACCTTTAGGGAATCCTACACAGAGTCCTAAGTGCCTTTATGCCTCAGCTTTTTCGTATTTTCTCTCCATTTAGAAAATAGTCACCCCTTTCATTTCTTCAACCAAAGTGCATGACCATATAGTTCCCATCAGTGTATTCCATCTGTCATTTCTTTGTCCATTCTCCTAATCTGCCTAAGTTCTTCTGTAGCCTGTCTACTTCCTCAGAACTACCTGCCCCTCCATCTATCTTCATATTGCTTGCAAACTTTTCAATAAAACCATTAGTTCCTTCATCTAATTCATTGATATACAAAACAAAAAGAATCGGTCCCAACACAGAAACCTGTGGAACACCACTAGATCACTGGCAGGCAATCAAAAAAGGCAGCCTTTCTTCCCACTCTTTTCTAAATCCAACATCTTCCCAATTACTGAGCTCAGGCTAACTGGCTTTCTTCTGTCTCTCTCCCTTCTTGAAAAGTGGAATGAGATTTGCAATTTTCCAAACTTCCGGACCATTCTAGATCTAGTAATTCTAGAAAGATCATTACAAATGCCTCCACAATGTCTTTCAGAACTCTGGGGTGTATGCCATCTGGTTCAGATGACTTACTTACCCTCACTTTCCCAATTACTTTCTCCCTAGTTATGGTAACTTCACACACTTCATGACCACTGGCAGCTGGAACTTCCACCATACTGCTAGTGTCTTCCACAGTGAAGACTGATGCAAAAAAAACTTATTCCATTCGTCCACTATTTCATTGACCCCATTACTACATCTCCAGCATCATTTTTCAGTGGCCGGATATCCACCCTTACCTTCGTTTTGGTATCCTCTTTAATATTATTAGCTAGTATACTTTCTTATTGCATCTTTAATTTCTTAATGTCTTTTTAGTTGCCTTCTGTTTGTTTTTAAAAGGTTCCTAATCCTCTAACTTCCCAAAAATCTTTGCTCTATTAAATGCCCAGACTTTGGCGTTCATGTTGGCTTTGACTTCTCTTGTTAATCACAGTTGTGCCATCTTCCCTTCAGGATACCGCTTCCTTTTTGGGATGTACTGGACCTCAAGAGAGAGAATTTGTAGAATGTCTAAGTGATGGATTTTTAAAATGGCTTGTTGTTGAGCCCACTAGGGGATCAGCTGTGCGGGATTGAGTGTTGTGCAATGATCCGGAGGTGATAAGAGAACTTGAGGTTAAGGAACCCTTAGGGAACAGTGATCACAATATAATCGAGTTCACATTGAAACTTGAGAGGGAAAAAATGAAATCCAATGTGTCGGTATTTCAGTGGAATAAAAGAAATTACAATGGCATGAGAGAGGAACTGGCAGAAGTTGACATTTGCAGGAAAGACAGCAGATCAACAATGACTGGAAATTCTGTGAAAAATGAGGGAAGAGCAAGATAAATATATTCCAAATAAGAAGAAATATTCAAAGGGAAGAAGGACACTACCGTGGTTGACAAGTGACGTCAGAGCCAAAGTAAAAGCAAAAGAGAGGACATACTGGGAAGCCAGAGCTATTGGGAAGATAGAGGATTGGGAAGCTTTTAAAAACTTGCAGAAGGAAACTAAGAAGGTCATTAGGAAGGAAAAGATGAATTATGAAAGGAAGCTGGTGACTAATATCAAAGAAGATAGTAAAAGCTTTTTCAAATATATAAAGGGTGAAAGGGTCAGGACGAAGGGTCTTGGCCTGAAACGTCAACTGTACCTCTTCCTAGAAATGCTGCCTGGCCTGCTGCATTCACCAGCAACTTTGATGTCAGGGAAGTGAAGTTTGTGCAGTGAAAATTACGACTGAGAAGGTGCTCTGGAAGCTTAATGGACTGAGGGCGGATAAATCTCCTGGACCTGATGGAATGCACCCTCAGGTCCTGAAGGAAGTAGCTGGAGAGATTGCGGAGGCATTAACAATGATCTTTCAAGAATCAATGGATTCTGGCATTGTACCGGATGAATGGGAAATTGCAAATGTTGCTCCGCTATTTAAGAAGGGTGGGAGGTAGCAGAAAGGAAACTATAGCAAAATAAGAGCCCATGGAATTACGGGGAAGTTACTAGCATGGGTGGAGCATTGGCTGATCAGCCGAAAACAGAATGGGAATAAAGGGATCCTATTCTGGCTGGCTGCCGGTTACCAGTGGAGTTCCACAGGGGTCGGTGTTGGGACGTTGCTTTTTACAATGTATGTCAATGATTTCGACTCAGTCCAAGATATCCCTGATCCTGGCACCCAGGAGGCAACATACCATCTGGGAATTCTGTTCTCATTCACAGAGCTCCCCGTTTGTTCCCCTAACCATTGAATCCCCTATCACCACAGCCTGCCTGTTCTCTCCACTTCCCTTCTGAGCCACAGAGCCAGACTCAGTGCCAGTGACTTGAGTGCTGGGGCTTTCCTCTGATACCTCATTCCCCTCCCCATTACCACCCCCAGTAGTATCCAAAGCAGTATACCTGTTATTGAGGAGAACGGCCACAGGGGTACTCTTCACTGTTTGCCTATCCCCATTCTCCATTATCCAGTTAACTGTGTCCTGTAGCTTAGAGTTAATTATCTCTCTCTATCACATGTCAATCAACCCCTCAGCCTCCAGAGTTTATCCAACTCCAGTTCCAGTTCCTTGATAGGTTGTATAAGAAGCTGCAGCTGGATGCACTTCTTGCAGTTCTCGTCATCAGGGACACGCGAAGTCTCCTTGTTCTACATCCTACAAGAGGAACATTCCACTTTCGCCACTCTTTTAAAGAAGAAATAGCGAGGCATCTGAAAAGAAATGGATCCATCAGGGAGACGCAGCGTGGATTCAGCAAAGGCAGGTCCTGTTTGACAAACTTACTGGAGTTCTTTGAAGATATAATGAGCACAGTGGATAGAGGGAAGCAGATGGACGTTATTTACTTAGATTTCCAGAAGGCATTAGATAAGATGCCAAATAAAAGACTTATCCGTAAGATAAGGATGCATAGATTTGGGTGTGATGCATTAGCATGGATAGAGGATTGGCTAACTAACGTGAAGCAGAGAGTTGGGATACATGAGTGTTAATCTGGTTGGCAATCAGTGGTGAGTGGTGTGCCGTAGGGGTCGGTGCTGGGTCAGCAACTGTTCACGATATACATTAGCAGGGGGCCAAGAGGGGGCCGAGTGTAGTGTGTCTCAGTTTGCTGATGACACCAAATTGAGTGGAAATGCAAATTGTGCAGAAGATATGGTGAGTCTGCAGAGAGATATAGATAGGTTAAGTGTGTGGGCAAGGATCGGGCAGATGGAATACAATGTTGGTAAATGCGAGGTCATCCACTTTGGGAGGAAAAATGAAAGAGCAGATTATTATTTAAATGGTAAAAAATTGCAGCATGCTGCTGTGCAGAGGGGCTTGGGAGTGCTTGTGCATGAATCACAAAAGGTTGGTTTGCAGGTGCAGCAGGCTGCCAAGAAGGCAACTGGAACATTGGCCTTCATTGCTAGGGGGATTGAATTTAAGAGCAGGGAAGTTATGCTGCAACTGTACAGGGTACTGGTGAGACCACACTTAGAGTACTGTGTGCGGTTCTGGAATCCTTACTTGAGGAAGGATGTATGGTCTTCAGAGGCAATGCAGAGGAGGAGATGAGTGGGTTAGAATATGAGGAGATATTGAGTTGCCTGGGACTGTACTTGCTGGAATTCAGAGGAATGAGAGGAGATCTTACAGAAACATATAAAATTATGAAAGAGATAGATAAGATAGAGCCAGGAAATTTGTTTCCACTGGTAGGTGAGACTAGAAGTAGGGGAAATAGCCTCAAGATTCAGGGAAGTAGATTTAGGACAGAGGTGAGGAGGAACTACTTTTCCCAGAGAGTGGAAAGCAGAGAGCAGGACCTCCAAGGTAGTAATTTCTAGAATGCTAATTGTGCCACCCACCGATGAGGGTAGAAATAGGATGACTTAGCAGATAAATGAATGGCTGAAAAGTTGCTGCAGGGGGAAGGTTCTTGGATTATTGGGATCCCTTCTGAGGGAGGTATGACATGTACAAAAGGGGCAGGTTGCACATGATTCTGAGGAGGACCAATATTTTCGCAGGCAGGTTTGTTAGAGCTGTTGAGGAGGGTTTATACTAATTTAGGAACCAAAATGAAGGGACTCAGGAAATGACAATGGTTTAAAAAAAACAATGATAGCATGCAGTCATACTGTCAGGAAGGGACAGGCAGATGATAGGACAAAACTGCAGCCAGCAGGGTGAGTATCAGTACACTAGGGATGCAGAATCAAAAGGGTAGCAAATACAGTACTCAAAGTGTTATATCTCAGTGCACGGAGTATAAGAAATAAGATATGTGATCTCGCACTTTCACAGGTTGTTGGGTATGATGTTGTGGCCATCACTGTATCATAGCTGAAGGATGGTTGTAGTTGGGAGCTGAATGTCCAAGGTTACACATTGTATCAGAATGATAGGAAGGTGGGCAAAGAGTTTCGTGTGGCTCTGATGGTAAAAAATGGCATCAAATCAGTAGAAAGTTGTGACATAGGATCAGAATATGTTGAATCCTTATGGGTTGAGTTAAGAAACTGCAAGTGTGAAAGGATCCTGATGGCAGTTATATAAAGATCTCCAAACAGTAGCCGGAATGTGGACTACAGATTACATTGAGAAATAGGGAAATAGAAAAGGCGAGTCAAAGGGGGAATGTTAGATTAGCAAGATCAGGTTGCTAATGAATTTCAAGGGAGTGAAATTGTTGAATGCCCACGAGATGGCTTTTTAGAGCAGATTGTCGTTGAGCCTACTAGGGGATTATTTATACTGGATTGGGTGTTATGTAATGATCTGGATGGAATTAGTAAGCTTAAGGTAAAGGAACACCTAGGAGACAGTTAACATAATATGCTAGAGTTCAACTTGAAATTTGATAGGCAGAAAGTAAAATCTGACATAGCTGTCTTTCAGAGGAGTAAAGGAAATTACAGTGGTATGAAAGAGGAGTTGACCAAAGTAAATGGGAAGGAGATGCTGGCAGGGTGACAGCAGAGCAGCAATGGGTTGGTTTCTGGGGGAAAATGAGGAAGATGAAGGATAGATGTATTCCAAAAACAAAGAAATATTCAAATGGCAAAATACTACAACCGTGGCTGACAAGGAAAGTCAAAGCTAATGTAAAATCAAAAGTAATGGCATACAACAAAGTAAAAATTAGCAGGAAAACAGAGGACTGGCAACACTCACAACACGCTGGAGGAACTCTGCAGGTCGGGCAGCATCCGTGGAAATGATCAGTCAATGTTTCGGGCCGGAACCCTTCATCAGGACTGAAGAGGGAAGGGGCAGAGGCCCTATAAAGAAGGTGGGGAGAGGGTGGGAAGGAGAAGGCTGGTAGGTTCCAGGTGAAAAACCAGTGGATTGGGAAGCTTTTAAAAACCTACAGAGGACAACTAAAACATAGTAGGGAAAAGTTGAAATATGAAAACAAGCTAGCAAACAATATCAAGGTGGATAGAAAAAACTTCTTCAAGTATGTTAAAAAAATAAAAGAGAGATGAGAGTGGATATAGGACCACTAGAAAATGTGGCCAGAGAAATATCAACAGGAACAAGGAGGCAGCAGATGAACTAAGTGAGTAATTTGCATCAGTCTTCACTGTGGAAGACTCTAGCAGTATGCCAGATGTTGAACGGAGTGAGGGAAGAGAAGTGAGTTACTATTACAAGGGAGAAGGTGCTCAAAAAGCTGAAAGACCTGATGTAAATAAGTCAACAGGACCAGATGAACTGCAGCCTAGGGTTCTAAAAGAAGTAGCAGTAAAGATTGTGGAGGCATTAGTAATGTTCTTTAAAAAATCATTGGACTCTGACATGGTGCCAGAGGACTGGAAAATTGCAAGTGTCACTCCACCCTTTAAGAAAGGAGGAAACCAGCAGAAATGAAGTTATAGACCAGTTAGCCTGACCACAGTGGTTGGGAAGACGTTGGAGTCAGTTGTTAAGGATGAGGTTATGGAGTACTTGATGGCACAGGACAAGATAAGACAAAGTCAGCATGGTTTCCTTAAGTTGAGAATCTTACTGACGTGCCAATTGGAATTCTTTGAGGAGATTACAGGTAGGGTAGATAAAGGGGATACAGTGGATGTTGTATATCTGGATTTTCAGAAGGCCTTTGACAAGGTGGCACACATGAGGCTGTTTACTAAGTTAAGGGCCAGGGTATTACAGGAAAGTTACTGGCATGGTTAGAGCATTAGCTGAGTGATTGGAGGCAGTGTGTGGGAATAAAAGGATCCTTTTCTTGTTGGCTGCCTATGTTTAGTTGTGTTCCACAGGTGTGGGTGTTGGGGCTACTTCTGTTTATGTTGTATTTCAATGCTTTAGGTGATGGAATAGATGGCTCTGTTGCAAAGTTTGCAGGTGATACCAAGATTGGTGGAAGGGCAGAAAGAATTGAGGAAACGGGTAGCCTGCAGAGGGGCTTAGACAGATTAGGAGAATGGGCAAGAGAGTGGCAAATAAAATACAATGTTGGGGAATGCATGGTTATGCACTTTGGTAGTAGAAATAAATGTGCAGACTATTTTCTAAATGGAGAGAAAATCCAAAAATCTGAGATGCAAAGGGACTTGGGAGTCCTTGTGCAGAACACCCTAAAGATTAACTTGCAGGTAGAGTCAGTGGTGAGGAAGGCAAAAGAAATTTTAGCATTCATTTCAAGAGGACAAAAATATAAGAGGAGGGATGTGATGCTAAGGCTTTATGAGGCCTCACCTTGAGTATTGTGAACAGTTTTGGGCCTCTTATCTAAGTAAAGATGAACTGGCATTGGACGTGGTTCACAAGGATGTTTCCAGGAATGAAAGAGTTATCATATGAGGAATGTTTGATGGCTCTGGGCCTGTACTCATTGAAATTTAGAAGGATGAGGGGGGAATCTCATTGAAACCTTTTGAACGTTGAAGGGGCTAGACATGGTAGATGTGGAAATGACGTTTCCCATAGTGGGGGAGTCTAGGACAAGGGGGCACAGCCTCAAGATAGGCGGGAATCTATTTAAAACAGAGATACTGTGAAATTTTTTTAGCTTGAAGGTAGTGAATTTGTTGAATCTATTACCATAAGCAGCTGTGGAGCCCAGGTTCTTGGGTGTATTTAAGGTGGAGATTGATAGGTTCCTGTTTGGCTATGGCAACAAAGGTTATGAGGAGAAGGACAGTGAGTGGGGCTGAGGAGGAAAAGGAAAGATCAGCCATGGTTGAATGGCCGAGCAGACTTGATAGGCCAAGTGGCCTAATTCTGCTACTGTGTCTAATGGTCTTACAGGTCACTAAATGAAGCTTGGTGTAACAAACTCATTGGGCCTGTGCAGGGAGTGGGAGAGCTTTGGGCCTCAAGGTTTTTAAGAGAACCTGAGTTGGTTAAATGTTGATTAGCGAGAGTCATAAATCCTTTTGGGTTCCTTCAGTTTTCTCAAACGACTCGCTCTTTGTAAGGCAGTCTCCTAGTGCTTTCTGTATAAACTTGTTAAGTTTAGTTTGATAGGTTCAGGAACTCCATGTTACTTAAATGGATGTCATACTAGTACAGGGTCATAGTTTTGAGAATGTTATGTCCCACAGCATCACTCAGCCAAACACACTGGAGTTCTGTTGGAATTCTTACGAATAACTGCTTCTACATTGGAACGCAAACAACAGGAATTCTGCAGATGCTGGAAATTCAAGCAACATACATCAAAGTTGCTGGTGACTGCAGCAGGCCAAGCAGCATCTATAGGAAGAGGTGCAGTCGACGTTTCAGGCCGAGACCCTTCGTCAGGACGGACGAAGGGTCTCGGCCTGAAACGTCGACTGCACCTCTTCCTATAGATGCTGCTTGGCCTGCTGCGTTCACCAGCAACTTTGGTGTATGTTTCTACATTGGAATCTGTCTTTGCTCTGCACTTAGGTTCCAACATTGCTAGCACGCATCGTGGCAGTGTTTGAACAGTTTGCTTCACATCTTCTTGATACAGGGTTGAGTTCTGCTGCTTCTTTCATCACGGTTTTCAAAGCTATTCATTCTAAGCCAGTTGTTCACTCTGTTCTGGTTTTGTTCCTGCACTTCATTTTTTTTCAGGAAAATAATTAATGTTAATTCAGAGTATTAAGAATATAAGTATGAATGTTGCTGAAGTGACAAGGTGAGAATGTAACTTTTGGATAGTAATATCTAATAGCTGTTGCAACGGTCCATGTTTTGCAGTCATAATTGCCCAAAGTCATTTGCATTTTTTGGTGGTATACCTCATTTTCAAAGCGACAGTGAAAATCCAAAAGACTGCCTTTATGGCTAAGAATTCTTCACGTCACCCCATTCTCCTCTCCACCACCCCCCCCCCACCCCCACCCTGCCTCAATGAGTGTAACATCTTGGTGCAAAATGTTTGTTAATCAGGGCTCTTCAAGAACATTGTCCTTAACTTCTATTTAAAGGAATCTAAAGCTATCAAATAATTTAAAACATTAAGTAGAACTTCTGTGGGGTTTGGTGTATTAACATTGACAGAAAATTGGAAATGGTGAGGTATAGGCTCTGATTTCTAGTTTCTCTGAATTATGGTGTAGTCCTCAGCTAAAGTTACAGCTCGAAACTGAGAGTTAATGACCATGGAACTTCAAGCTCATTGTAATTATTTTTACTTTGACATTCAATTCAAATTTTGAATTTAAAAATGTTATGTGTTGATTCAATTTCTCATTTGTCCATTTAATTATAGCTGATAGTACACTTTAATGCTTAGCTCTTGATAAAACAAATGGAATTTTAATTAAAGATCATAGGTTATATAGTTTTTAACGAAGAAGAAGAATCACTGCAAGGCATGGGGTTTGTTATTTTGTTCTAATGACCTTGACAGAGAGGAAAGCGAGACTTAATTTTAAAACCTGATAAAAATAAATACCTGCTTTACGCAACTAATGATGAATTAATTGACAATTGATGATTAATAAGCTGCAGCACTACTTAATTCATAGCGTATGTTTCTCAGGAGAGAGGATAGCAATATATAGCCCTCCCTTCAGTATTTTCTTCTGATGTCCACCAGATGAATAGGTGATTTGAAAAGTACTATTGCAATCTTGCTACGTTTAAGGAGTTCAATGCAGACAAAAAGATAACACATTGGAAGGAGTGGAAAAAGATTACAATATCTGTGACTCATAATTAGCAATACATGTGAGTAAGTTGTAATAATTTTTATATTATCACTGATAGATTGTACTACCCTGTTTATTTGCTTTTACCTGCACACTCTATAAAATACATTCTGAAATGTATCATACGATAGAAATACTTGAATCCTCACAGATACTGTATCTCTTGGCCTGCCGACAGTGATTTGTTTGGCAGAACTCCTGGTGAAGGAACAGCAGAAGCCCCTTTACATCCCCTCACTAATAATATTCAGTAGTAGTGAAGTTCCTGCCGTAATTCCTCCAACTGTCCATTGCAGGATGCAGGCAGAGCTCTGGAGAAATGTCTCAAGAAACATTTTCCATGATACTCTGATACTTATGCAAACCTTATGTGGAATTTTCAGTCATTAAGTTTGCAAAATACTGAAAATACCTCTTGGTCTAAAAGTGAAAATGATTCATTTTCCAATTAAACACTCCCAGCATGAAACCTTGTCTGTTCAGAAGGCAGCATGAAAATTCACATATATAGAACTCTTTATTTTTTTCAGAGGTTGTTATTAAATATGATTAGATAAGCATAAAACTTTGAGTTGGATATGTTCCTTATCTAATATGGATTCCCAATAAGATATGGCTTACATTATGAAAGTGCAGCAAAAGAAACAGGGTAATGTATGGTATTTCTGTTAATAAGCCATGTTCTCAAAGATGTTTGATATTATACCTGTTGCACTGCACACAGTGCCCATAAAAAGTATTCACCTCCCCCCCCCCCCGCCCCCGCCAGCCACCCCTTGGAAGATTTCATGTTTTATTGTTTTACAACATTGAATCACAATGGATTTAATTTGGCTTTTTTGGACACTGATCAGCAGAAAATGACACTTTCATGTCAAAGTGAAAACAAATCTCTACCAAGTGATCTAAATTAATAGCAAATATAAAACACAGAATAATTGATTGCGTAAGTATTCACCCCCTTTAACATGACACACCAAATCATCACTGGTGCAGTCAATTGGTTTTAGAAGTCACATAATTAGTTAAATGGAGATCTGTTTTTGGAAACCTGTGTGCAGTCAAGGTGTTTCAATTGATTGTAGTAAAAATACACTTGTATCTGGAAGGTCCAACTGCTGGTGAGCCAGTATCCTGGCAAAAACTACACCATGAAGACAGAACACTCCAAGCAACTCTGCAAAAAGGTTATTGAAAAGCACAAGTCAGGAGATGGATGCAAGAAAATTTCCAAGTCACTGAATATCCCTTGGAGTACAGTTAAGTCCTTAAAAACGGACTGACCATACAAGAAGGGGACTAGTGAGGGAGGCCACCAAGAGACCCATGACAATTCTGGAGGAGATAGGAGAAATTGCACACTCAACAACTGTTGCCCAGGTGCTTCACCAGTCACTGCTTTATGGCAGAGTGGCAAAGAGAAAGCCACTGTTGAAAAAAAACGCATGAAATCTTGGCTAGAGTTTGCCAGAAGGTGTGTAGAAGATTCTGAAGTCAGCTGGAAGAAGGTGCTATGGTCTAATGAAACCAAAATTGAGCTTTTTGGTCATCGTACTAAACACAATGTTTCGCGTAAGCCGAACACTGTGCATCATCAAAATTCACCAATCACTGGTTCCCTCGTGGTGCAGGACAACACTTTGAATGTAAGTTCTTTAACATGAAAAGTTAAGTGTTAATTTTTGCCATGGATGTGGAGTGCTCCTCAGATTTCTATTTCAGATTTTCTGCTAATTTTTATTTTGATTGAATTTAAGAACAGGGATGTTATGCTGCAACTGTACAGGGTACTGGTGAGGCTGCACCTGGAGTACTGTATGCAGTTCTGGTCTCCTTACTTGAGGAAGGATATCCTGGCTTTGGAGGCAGTTCAGAGGAGGTTCAATAGGTTGATTTCAGAGATAGGGGGTGAGACTGTGAAGAGAGATGCAGTCGCCTGGAACAGGTCTCACTGGAATTCAGAAGAATGAGAGGAGATCTTATAGAAACATACATAAGTTATGAAAGGGATAGATAAGATAGAGGCAGGAACATTGTTTCCACTCGTAGGTGAGACTAGAACTAGGGGACATAGCCTCAAGATTTGGAGGAATGGGTTTAGCACGGAGATAAGAAGGAACTGCTTTTCGCACAGAGTGGTGAATCTGTGGAATTCTCTGCCCAATGAAGCAGTGGAAGCTACCTCAGTAATTATATTTAAGACACGGTTGGATAGATTTTTGCATAATAGGGGAATTAAGGGTTATGGGGAAAAGGCAGGTAGGTGGAGATAAGCCCATGGCCAGATCAGCCATGATCTTATTGAAAGGTGGAGCAGGCTCGATGGGCCAGATGGCCAACTCCTGCTCCTATTTCTTACGTTTTTGTGTTTTCTATAATTATTTCTCTAAGTATAATTTGTTATAAAGTCTCAGGAATATCCAAGTCCATCTCAGGATATAATATGGAAATTTCTCTTAGTGTGTTTGGCCATCACAAATATGAACACCCTCCACTGAGCAACATTTCAAACTTCTTCCTTTCAGATTAAGCTAATCATTATGCCTCCTAAATTAAGACTTGGTTCTTAAGTTTTCTGGGTCCTGCTCTGATGGACTTTCCATGGAAGCAAAGTACCTCATAGGCAGGATTGAATGGGTGTTTATTTCTAAATCATTTGGTGAGAGGCATATAATAAAATGGAGTTTAAAAGATATATAACAACTGTTTTGAACAGTCCATTATTGATGTGAATGCAATGACAGGTTAAGGAATAAAGTTGTCATTCCATTTTGGTGCAATTTTGGACATTTTAAGTGGCAACTCAGTTTGCAGAACAAAATACAAGATGTTACAATAGTCTTGGGGGATTTCATTATGTAGGTAGATTGGAAAAACAAGGTCAGTGCTGCATCCCACAGAGAGAATTTGTAGAATGCCTACAAGATGGCTCTTTCGAGCAGCTTGTCATTGAGCCCACATAGGGAAAGGCAATTCTGGATCGGATGTTGTGTAATGAACTGGATTTGATTAGGGAGCTTAAAGTAAAGGACCACTTAGGAAACAGTGATCATAATATGAAAGAATTCATTCTGCAGTTTGAGAGGGAGAAGATAAAGTCAGATGTATCAGTATTATAGTGGAGGAAAGGGAATTATAGAGGTATCAGAGAGAAGCTGGCCAAAGTTGACTTGAACAGGACACTATCAGATATGACAGTAGAACAGCAATGGCTGAAGTTTCCAGGGCAATTCAGAAGGTGCAGTACAGATACATCCCAAAGATGAAAAGGTATTCTAAAGGGAGGATGAGGCCACCATGGCTAACAGGGGAAATAAAAGACAGCGTAAAAACAAAAGAGAGGGCATATAATACAGGAAAATGAATGGGCAGTTAGAGGATTAGGAAGATTTTAAAAGTCAACAGAAGGCAACTTGAAAGGCCATATGGAGAGAAAAGATGAAATATGGAAGTAAGCTAGACAATAATATGAAAGAGAACACCAAACAATTTTGCAGATATATAAGGAGTAAAAGAGAGATTAGAGTGGATATTGGACCACTGCGAAGTGATGCTGGAGAGGTAGCCATGGGAGATAAAGAAATTGTAGATGAACTTAATAAGTATTCTGCATCAGTTTTCACTTCTGCATCAGAAGTCACTAACAGTATGCCAGAAGTCTAAGAGTGTCAGGGGCTAGATGTGAGTGCAGTTGCTATTACTACGGAAGCTGCTTGCGAAGCTGAATCGCTGAAGGCAGATAAGTCACCTGGACCAGATGGACTACACCACAGGGTTCTGAAGAGGTAGCTGAAGAAATTGTGGAGGCATTAGAAATGATCTTTCAAGAACCACTAGATTCTGGAATGGAAAATTGCTAATGTCACTCCATTCTTTAAGAAGGGAGAGAAGCAGAAGAAAGGAAATTATAGTGGAGTGAGCCTGGCTGCAGTGGTTGGGAAGATGTTGGAGTCCATTACTAAGGATACTTGGAGTATTTTTGGATACTTTTGGGGTTCTTGGAGACACATGACAAAATAGGCCAAAGTCAGCATGCTTTCCTTGAAGGGAAATCTTGCTTGACAAATCTTTTGGAAATCATTGAGGAAGTACAGGCAAGATAGACTAAGGAGAGTCAGTGGATGTTGTTTACTTGGATTTTCAGAAGGCCTTTGACAAGGCGCCGCACATAAGGCTGCTTCACAAGGTAAGAGCCCATAGTATTACATGAAAGATATTATCATGGATAGAAGATTACTGACTAACAGGAGGCAAAGAGTGGGAATAAAGGGAGCTTTTTCTGGTTGGCTGCCTGTAACAAGTGGTGTTCCATAGTGGTTGGAGTTGAAACTTCTTCTTTTCACGTTATATGTTACTGATTTGGATGTTGGAATTGATAGTTAGTGGCGAAGTTTGCAGACCATACAAAGATAAGTGAAGCGGTAGTGTTGAAGAAGCAGGGAGTCTGTAGAAGGACTTTGACAGATTGGGAGAATGGGTAAAGAAATGGCAATGAAATGTAGTGTAGGGAAATGTATGGTCAAGAACTTTGGTATAAAAAAATAAGGTGGGACTATGGAGAGAAAAATTAAAAATCAGAGGTGCAAAAGGACTTGGGAGTCCTTGTGAATGAATCCCTAAAGGTTAACATTAAGGCTGATTCAGAGATAGGGAAGGCAAATGCAATGTTGCCATGTGTTTCGTGAGGACTATAATATAAGAGCAAGGAAGTAATGTTGAGGTTTTATAAGGCACTTGTGAGACTACACATGGAGTACTGGGAGCAGTTTTCGGCCCCTTACCTAAGAAAAGATGTCGTAGCATTAGTGAGGGTCCAGAGGAGGTTCGCAAGAATGACTTGGAAATTGAAGGGTTAACATATGAGGACCATGTGATGGCTCTGGCCCTGTACGTGTTGAAGTTTGTAACAATGTAGCAGGGGGAGCTCATTTGAACTTATCGAATATTGAAAGGCTTAGATAGAGTGGAAGTGGAGAGGATGTTGTCTCTAGTAGTGGGTGAGTCCTGAACCAGAGGGAACAGCCTCAGAATAGAGGGGCTCCATTTAGAACAGAGATAAGGAGGAATTTATTTAGCTCAAGGGTGGTGAATCTGTGGAATTCATTGCCATGGAAGACTGTGGAGGCCAAGTCGTTGAGTATACTTGAGGCAGAGTTTAATAGGTTCTTAATTAGTAAGAGCACCAAAGGTTGTGGGGAGAAGGCAGGAGACTAGGGTTGAGATGAATAATTAATCAGCCATGATGGAATGGCAGAGCGGACTTAATGAGCCAAATAGACCAATTCTGCTGCTATGTCTTATGGTCCTATTGTCTTATGTCTAGAAGAAACAGAATAGTGGTAGCACTATGCAAGTTACTTCACTATAGAAACCTCAGAGATTAGTAAAGTAAGTTGAGAGCTAACCTTCAGTTTCAGAGCTACATGACTACTGCCCTGTGGCACTAACACCGATCACCATGAAGTGCTTTGAACGGGTGGCAAAGGTACATATCAAAACTCTATTCCGTCACAGTGGATATTTTCCAATATGCTTGCCAACTGAAACCCTCTATGACAGATGTTACAGCATCTGTAATTCACCTGACACATGGAGAACAATGACACATGTCAGAAGCAACACTCACAGAACAATGGAGGAGCTCAGCAGGTCAGGAAATAGGTACACTCAAGGTTTTGAGCTGAGACCCTTCTTCATGACTAAAAAGAAAGGGGGAAGATGCCTGAATAAAAAGGTGGGAGAGGGAAAGGAGGATAGTTAGAAGGTGGTAGGTGAAACCAGGTGGGTGGGAAAGAGAAAGAGCTGGAGAGAAAGGAATCTCGCAGAAGAGCATGAACCATGGGAGAAAAGGAAGGAGGAGCGAACACGGGGGAGGTGATATGCAGGTGAGAAAAGGTAAGAGGTCAAGAGTAGTGAATAGAAGAAGAGGGGAAGGGAAGGGAAAACTTTTTATGTCAGAATGTTGTTTCTGGATTTCAGTTTGGGATTCAACGCTATTGTCATACTGACTTTAGTGAAGAAATACAAGTGCAGACTATTTTCTAAATGTAGAGAAAACTGAAGAATCTGAGGTGCAAAGGGACTTGGGGATCTTTGTGCAGGGTTCCCTGGAGGTTAATTTCCAGGTTGAGTCAATAGTGAGGAAGGCAAATGCAATGTTGGCATTCATTTCAAGAGGACTAGAATATAAAAGCAAAGATGTAATGTTGAGGCTTTATAAGGCACTGGTGAGGTCTCACTTGGAGGGGAGCCTTATCCTGCTTCTATATTTTATGGTCTTATTTTCTTATGGTGAACAAACAGGTTGTTGGATTTCTTAACCAATAGACCTCAGATGGTCAAGTTGCACAACTGTTCCTCCCTCCCTATCATCCTCAGCATAAATGTTTCCCAGGGCTACGTGCTGTATGCTCTGCTCATACATGGTGCAAGTGAAAAACACTGTCAAGTTTGCCGAAGACCTGTCAGTCGCAGACACAGATGAGGCAGCATACTGAGAGGAGGTGGTAGAGTGTGAGGCCTGGTGCTAGACAGATAACCTGTTCCCAATAGTGACTTCAGGAGAACTCACACCTGTCTTTACATCAGTGACACAGCAGTGGAAGCTGTGAGCAGTTCAAAATCCTGTGAGTACACATCTCACGTAACCTCTCAGAACACATCCTGCACAATCAAGAAAACTCTACTTACTTGGGAGTTTGTGAAGATCTGGCATAATATCTAAAACTTTGACAAACTTTCAAAGATGTGTTGTGGAGAGTATATTGACAGGCTGTATCACAGCCAGGTATGGAAACACCAATGCTTTTGAATGGAAAGTCCTCCAAAAAGTAGAGGATACGGCCCAGCCCTTCTTGTGTAAAGCCCTCCCCACTACTGAGCGCATATATACAAAGCATTGTCACAGGAAAGCGGTATCCATCATTAGGAACACGCAACACCCCGGTCATACTCTCTCTTCCTGCTGCTGCCATCAGAAAGAGGGTACAGAAGCCTCAGGACCAACACCAGCAGGATCAGGAACAGTTATTGTCTCTCAACTATCAGGCTCTTGAACCAAAGTGGATAACTTCACACAACTTCACTTGCCCATCACTGAACTATTCCCTCAACCTATGGACTCACTCTCAAGACCTCTTCATCTCATGTTCTTGCTATTTACTTCTTTCAATTTTCATGTGCACAGTTTGGCATCTTTGCACACAGGCTGAATGCCTAGGTGGCGTGGTCCTTCATTGGTTTTTATTCTTATTGAATAAAATTGAGTATTGAGTTTAAAATTGATTTACTGAACATAACGCAAGAGAATGAATCTGTGTTTTACATGGTGACATATATTGTGGATATAAGTTGCGGATAATGATACAGGTTTTCAAAGCTTGCAGATAGATTTAGACCACTTAGAAGAGTGGGCTGAAAGATGGCAGATGGAGTTTAATGCTGATAAATGTGAGGTGCTACATTTTGGTAGGACTAATCAGAATAGGACATACATGGTAAACAGTAGGGCATTGAAGAATGCAGTAGAACAGAGGGATCTAGGAATAATGGTGCATAGTTCCCTGAAGGTGGAATCTCATGTGGATAGGGTGGTGAAGAAAGCTTTTGGTATGCTGGCCTTTATAAATCAGAGCATTGAGTATAGGTGTTGGGATGTAATGTTGAAATTGTATAAGGCATTGGTAAGGCCAAATTTGGAGTATTGTGTACAGTTCTGATCACCGAATTATAGGAAAAATGTCAATAAAATTGAGAGAGTACAGAGGAGATTTACTAAAATGTTGTCTGGGTTTCATCTCCTAAGTTACAGAGAAAGGTTGAACAAGTTAGGTCTTTATTCTTTGGAGAGTAGAAGGTTGAGGTGGGACTTGATAGAGGTATTTAAAATTATGAGGGGGATAGATAGAGTTGACATGGATAGGCTTTTTCCATTGAGAGTGGGGGAGATTCAAACAAGTGGACATGATTTGAGAGTTAAAGGGCAAAAGTTTAGGGGTAACATGAGGGGGAACTTCTTTACTCAGAGAGTGGTAGCTGTGTGGAACGAGCTTCCAGCAGAAGTGGTTGAGGCGGGTTCGATGTTGTCACTTAAAGTTAAGTTGGATAGCCATATGGACAGGAAAGGAATGGAGGGTTATGGGCTGAGTGCAGGTCGGTGGGACTAGGTGAGAGTAAGAGTTCGGCATGAACTAGAAGGGCCAAGATGGCCTGTTTCCATGCTGTAATTGTTATATGGTTATATATGTACTTTGATAATAAATTGGCTTTGAACTTTGAAATCATCCTCTTTTTAATTCTTATCAGTTGAAACAGAAAAAAACCTGTAAAACTTAATCTTACTCCACACTGTTTTTTCATGTGCTGAGCTATGAAGTTTTTTTTTCACCTCCTATAGAAAAGATGTAATTGCTCTGGAGATGGTGATGAAAGAATTCCACAGGATGTTGCCTCAGATGGAGTTACTCTGTTATGAGTAGAGCCGGTTTATAAGGAAGATTGATTTCACCCAGAAGGTGGATAGAATTTTGAATGCTCTGCCTTGAAGAGGGTTGTGAAGACTGAAACTCTCTCAAGATTTAAAATGTTATCTAAATGAACACTTGAACTGCTGTGGAATAAGACCAAATACTGGGCAATGAGATCAGCATGCAATACATGTATACTTGATGATGATGATGGAACAAGGGCCTGTTTCTCCGCTGTGTGATTCACTGATTCACTTTGATGGGGTAGGATGAGATACAATTTCAAGCTCAACCCAGCCCAAAAACAGTATACTCAGAACCCAAAATTCAGGAAAGGCCAAACCTAAAAAATCAGTTGGACTGCAGGTAGTTTGCACTTGAACAAGTGGTAGATTATGGGCAGAGGTCTGAATGAATCATTATCTATGCAACACCACTAGTTATTAAATTGCTTCGAATTAAACAGTGCCACTCTCAATTTTCCTGTTTTGTTTTGGTCTCAATGTTTCATTCAGCGCAATCAATGAATTGGTAAAACTATTATAAGATTTAAAAGATGATGCTGTAACTTGATATGTAAATCTGATTTTCTTTACCCTTTTGTATCTTTTGCAGGCATTTCTGAAACTCATTGTTTAGTTAGAAGCAGAAGTGGTATTGTGATTTTAAGTCAATCAGTTACTTTTATTTCCACGCTAAAACAATTGGTTAAAAATAAGACTTTGGCAAATATATCAGAGGGACATATTTGAGTACTTCCCCATTGCATCTAATTTTAAAATCAACATTTCTTTAACAAACGATATACACTGCCTCCATTTCTGACTGACTGTAATAGAAAGTTGCTTGTGCTTCTGGATTTAGGTCTTAGATGTCACCCTAGCCAACTCAGTAGCAGCGCTCCATTATTAATGCAATCTGTCTGTTTCCATGTACGTGTGATAAATAATTCTGAATCTGAATCCTCAGTCAGAAGGTTGTGGGTTCAAGACTAGTTCAGAAACTAGTGAAAACGATATTGGCTTACATCTCTAGGAAGAAATGGTGGTGTGTGTCTGTGTTGTCAGAGATACAAGAGACATTAAGCCTGCTCACACATACGGATGGCAATAAATGTCAAAGTACTATCTGAAGGATAGGGTGACACTGAGTGTTCTTGCCAACATTTATTTCTCAACCAACACTATGACCGTAGTTGAACCAATTGCATGTTATATCCCTGTGTGACGTATGCAGTACATGGGCACTGAGATGACCTGGTGCAATGAAAACGGGTCATTTATCCTTAAGTTGAATGTAATTAACTGGATTAAATTTAGCTTTTAATAAGTTGCTGGTGCAAAACAACAAATTTCACAACATATATCAGTGAAAATAAACTTGATTTTGATTCTAGTTCTGAGCCAGATGTAAATATGTGTTGATTTAAGACTACTGTGTATCTCATGTAAGAAATAACTATGCCATATTCTTACATTTTTAAGTGCTCTTTGAAGGAAATTTTCTGCTATTTGGTAATTAGAATGAATTTTTTTTCAATGGTATTTGCAGTTTTGTGATATATCATCAACTGTGAAAGCCTTGCATTACTGTTTGATGGATTACACAGAATTTTGCATCATCCTATGCTGTGCCTGATCTGGGAATGCTTTGCTCTAAAACCAGGCGTAACAAACTCGCAAAAAACATAAATATTTGTTAACAATTTCACTTGAGCAGCAACTACGAGAAACCTTCTTCAAATGATGAGGTACAAGAGCCTCTGAAAGGTTGACTTGCAAGTCCAGCATTTCCTGTGCCCTTCTTATTTTGATAGAGTATAGGATAAATGATCTCTCTGCTATTGCACCATATGATAGGCCAACCAAAGCAACAATGTTCATTCGTCATGATACATGTACTGCAAAGTCTATATGTGGTAATTCAGTAAAATATTAACTTTGTGCCAGAGTAGAACTCTCAATGTGTGAAATCTGTTGGTTTAAAATGTATTTTATGAACTTAAATACAAAATCAGACAACATTCTTGTGCAGTACCAAAAGAATGCTGACTATTGGATGGGATGAAAAATCAAAATTGCATTTGCCTTCTCAGGTTCCATGATATTATTTTAAATAAGTGTGGAAAAGTACCATGGATTTTTTTGGATGATATTTCTCCTTAACCAATATCACTCAAACAGAATACCCCTAGGGGGTTAAAGACTATATGTAACAGGAAAGAAATTGGGAATGTGACTAAGATCAGGTCAGCCATGATTTTATTGAAAGGCAATACAAGCTCCTTAAGTAGCTTTCTTCTGCTGCTGTTTTGTGTTCATGTATTATAAGTCTTCCACCTTTTCATATCTTTTGAAACATCATTAATATCTATGATGTTAAATCTTATGCACACTACTATCAACAGGGCGTCCTTTCCGTAAGTAATTCAGAAAAGTCCATATAATTGCCAGAGGGCTGCTTTGGAACCATAGACTTGACTACAATATACAACAAAGTTCAAAGTAAATTTATTATCTAAGTACATATATGTCACCATATACAACTCTGAGATTCATTTCCTTGTGGACATACTCAGAAACTCCAAGTAACTTAATAGAATCAATAAAAGACCACACCCAATGGGGCGGACAAACAACCAGTGTGTAAACATCAAAAACTGTGCAAATACAAAAGAAGAAAAATAATAATAATAAATAAATAAGAATCACCGTGAGGCTGTGGGAATTCATGAAGGTGGCTCCATGTTTTGATGAACAAGGCAATGATAAAAAGCATTGAGCACATCTACAAGCAAAGCTTTCTTGTTGCCTATATCTCTTGGTTTTACTGGACCTCTTTCATTTAACTTGGTTGCCAGACTTGAATGCGACTGATACGACCCTTAACACATTGTAGCTTCATAATTCATCCAAGGTTTCTAGCTAGAGAAGAATCTGAATGATTGTGTGGTGACACACTCTTCTCCAACTGTATTTATAAAGCCCGTGACAACCATTATGTATTTGTGATGTATTCGTACATTTGCGGAAAAGATAATGGATACATGGAGTTTCATTCCTTGGTGTTTCAAACTAACTTGGAGTTCTCCCCTCCTCCCACTCTTTGGGCCATTGTGTTGTACAAACATTTGTACCTCCATCTATCTAAAGGTGCCATATCACATACTTGAGAGTTAAATCCACCAAGTCCTTCAGAGTATCGTGACATCACTAGTTCATTAAGACAGTTCAAAGGTATGTTACTCAAAGGGAGGTTACAGGCTGCAGATTGCAGTGAGAGTAATTCTGAAGTTGTGTAAGCAGCCTGCAACATGTCACCATGATACACCTCTGCCATCTTGGTTGTAGATCTTTACTGAACATTTTCCAGCTTAATCGCAACTTGCTTGATGGTATAGAACTACACATAATACTGTGTGTGTCTTCACCAACATCCTATACAATGTAACATGATAACCCAGTTCTCTTGTTCACTACCTGATCCATTGAATACAAGCATGCATACACCTTCTTCACCAGTTTGTCAATCTGTGTCACCACATTCAAGTACTTTGACCTACTCAAGAACTTTGTTGTGGGTATGTCATCAGCTTGGGAGATGCTGTTCATAGGGTCTCACAGAAATTGGTTTTGTGACATGTGTAGAGGTTTCATTTACAGATGAAACAAGACTGTCAAAGGCTGAAAATGCTGAAGCTCAGTGGAATTAATTTGGAGAAAGTGAGCATACTGGCAGTTGGATAGATAGGTCACAGATGACAATTACTATCAAGAAATAGAGAAGGTGCTTCAAATGAGAAAAAGATCCAGGAACTATTGAGTAAATAAAGTTGCACAGAATAACTGGAGATTCTATGGATTTAATTAACAATAAGTTGAAACTGTCATAAAAATATTCAGTGCCAATAATTATACCAATAAGTAAATAAATCAGGAATTTGGGAAGAAGTGTGTCACAGTGCCAGTGGCTGTGAAACAGTTAATTTGTCATCAAAATCCACATGCTTCATTAATGTCCTTCAACGTAGGAAGTCAGTCACATTTATTCAGTTTGGCCTTCAGATGACTGAACACCCACCAATGTGGTTTACTATTAAATGCTTCCTCAATTTAGGGGCAATCTCTGTAGGGCAACATATGCTAACTTTGCCAGTAACTTCTCTGTGCCATGCATGGAAAGATATATAACTGAATGTTAGGATTGATCAAGAGATCTGTCTTGAATTAAAATAGTGTGGTATAAATGGTTGGTATGGTCACCTAGAATACTGTATAATTTTAGTGATCTCAATGCAACAATGATACTATAACAATTGAAAGCCAAAATGATCGTGAGCATGGAGTGTTTTTTATGAAGAACAATTAGATTTTCAAAAGACAAACTTAGGACAGAAGGATCCAATGGTGATACAGCAAGCCCTCCTAGTTATTATAAAATACTATGAAGATAATCTGTTTAAAACTTCACTCCAAATGGTCATATGTAAATTCCTGTACAAATCTGTGTTGATAAGAAGAAATTTGCTATAAGCAAACTTCAAAAAAGATAGAATAATGTTGATCATGATGTACAATATTACCTTGTCCAGAGCCTGGAATCAGAATACTTGGCCACTGCTTGAAGTGGAACAAATTCAAAACAATTTGCTAGAACAAGTGGTACAGTGAGTAAGTGCTCAGCTTACGGAATAAACTCCTTTAGGAGACAGAGGAAGCAGTTCACAATAATTCCTTCAAACTAGCTTTTCTTTTCAGGAGATAACTCTTTGGGTCCTTTTATGAGTAATTTGAAGTGTGACATTGAGAAGAAGGCAAAGCAGGATAAAGTGATGTTAAGTCTCCAGTTTTCAAGAGTTCCCATCAATAGATTTTCTCTTGTATAATAAACAGGGTATGCTATAGACTAATTCATGCAGATAAATTGCAATGATTAATCTGACTCCAAAATCATTGCAGCATGCATTCAGAATGGTAGAAGGTGAACTAGATGAACCCTGATCTATTTCAGCTAATAATTCCTACACTCCTTTGTCCTCCAGGCAGCCTTTGTAGCAAGTTGCTAATATATAATGCACTAGTTCAAAATCAAGTGACTGTTGGAGATTTTTCATTATGTTTCTAATTTACTCAAGTTGTCAGTGATGGGTTTAGCTAGAGGTCATAATTATTAAAGAGATTGCTTATGTTTACACTCTTGTGAAATAATTAGCTTTTATTGATTTTGAGAATAAATTATATGAAAGGATTTTGCATAAATTTATGCAAAGTAGAGTTGTAATTAGAGGTTGGAAATCATGCCCTGTGGGTTCATAAACAATGCAGAAGAAAGCAAACAGCAATTCAGTTGTCATACTGAAATTAGAAACAGATGGCTTTTTTTTCTTTTAAAAAAATAGGTGCAGTACTTTTATCTCTTATTCATACAATTTGAACCATCCTGATGTCATGAATTTGGCTCTAAAGTGGTCAAAGGTATTACACAGAGATATGGATGCTCCATCACCTGCAGAAGCTGGACTGTTGGACTACGAACACTTCCAATCAACTCAGGTTAACACTGTGGTAGTGAAAATGGGCCTGATGTTATGGTACTTCCTTTATGAGGTTAATAATTTAGAAGACCAGGATGATTTCCCAGTGAATATGAGTTCAGATTTAATTCAGTTCTTTTGAGAACATTGAATAAATATACTACCAGTAAAAGGAATCATAATTAAAATTTAAGCCCAGCTGATTCACTAATATCCTTTTGGAAAGGAAACCTGCCATGTTCCATAATGCTATTGACTACTAGCAGTTGAACAAAGATAACACATTTTCACTTTATTTCTCTGGGTTTGAATGATTTGAAGAATCCAGTGTGGGATCCTTTGTTATTGGCAATTAGCAGTGTTCTGAAACAGTATAACAAGTCAAATAGAATGTTGACCTTCTTTGCTAGAGGGATTGAATGTAAGAGTAGGGGGGTTATAGGGTACTGGTGAAGCCTCACCTGGAGTACTGTGTGCAGTTCTGGTCTCCTTACTTGAGGAAGGATATTCTGGCTTTGGAGGTGGTGCAGAGGAGGTTCGCCAGGTTGATTCCAGAGATGAGGAGGTTAGACTATGAGGAGAGATTGAGTAGCCAGGGACTGTACTCACTGGAATTCAGAAGAATGAGAGGAGATATTATAGAGACATATAAAATTATGAAAGGGATAGATAAGATAGAGGCAGGAAAGTTGTTTCCACTCGTAGGTGAGACTAGAACTAGGGGACATAGCCTCAAGATTCAGAGGAGTAGATTTAGGATGGAGATGAGGAGGAACTGCTTTTCCCAGAGTCTGGAGAATCTGTAGAATTCTCTGCCCAATGAAGCAGTGGAGGCTACCTCAGTAAATATATTTAAGACACGGTTGGATAGATTTTTGCATAGTAGGGGAATTATAGCTTATGGGGAAAAGGCAGGTAGGTGGGGATGAGTCCATGGCCAGATCAGCCATGATCTTATTGAATTATGGAGCAGGCTCGATGGGCCAGATGGCCTACTCCTCCTCCTATTTCTTATGTTCTTGTGTTCTAAGTCACATTATATCTTCTCTTCTAAAGTTCTCTAAGTTCACAGAGGAATGTCATATACCAGATGGCTAAAATATCTGGGGCTTTTACTTGTGAGATTACTTTTTGAGCGAAGTAGCAAATTTCATGATCCGATTTTTCAGGAAATTGCAAGGAATACGATTCATATTCTTGTTGAATTCAGGCTGCTGGTTAGATCATCAGCTACCCCAGAAATCAAGTTTACCACATCTGGATTTCCCACAAAACAGAGCAGCAAAAGCTGAGCTTCATGGATAATAAGAAAAACAGAAGCAGAAAATATCAATGAGTGAGGATGCCAGCCTGGAGAAACAGACTGAATGCAGAACAATCAGAAGGAAATATAAAAATGTTATAAGAGGAGCAGATGGAGTAAACAAACAGAAAACATAAAAGGGAAACCAAAATATGAAGAATAAAAGGAGTCCGAACTGACTAGCAATATACAGCACGGTGGAAAAGTCTTAGGCAATCAAGATTTCTTATGTGGTTTCAGATGGTATGGTCTCCACTGAGAGCTGATCTCAACAATATCTGGGATTACCCGGAGAGACCTAAGCAAGCTCGACAGTCAAAATCTTCAGAAGAACTGTGGCACGTTCTCCATGATGTTTGGAACAACTTACCAGCCAAATTCCTTATAAAGCTGCACAACAGTATACCAAAGAGAATTGATGCAGTTTTAAAGGCACAGTGTGGTCACATCAAATACTGATTTGATTTAGGTTTTTTTTACTGTTTTCTGCTCTTTATAGTCTTTTTAAATATTTAGAAACTTAATTTTATTATTTTTGAAAGCATCTTCGCTATACAGAATTTTTCTAACATGGTCCTAAAGCTATTGCATAGTACTGTATAAGATGCAGAAAAAGAAATGACAGAAGACTTGCTAATTAAATAGTTTTCATCCATCTTTACTTCGGAAGCAGATGCTGCCAAATCATAATGTAAGTTGATAATAGTTATGATATTGGATAGATGATAACTTGGTATAAAAAGGAGTATTTAAGCTATTTAAGTCTACAGTTACAGATTCAGAGAGGGGTCCTTTGGGCCCTTTTCTCACACCTGTTTTTGTAAATGTTTTGAATTACGGGAAGTTCACAACTACAGATATGCTGGGCTGTCTGCACCACTCTATGCAGAATGCTGCGATTAAGGGAGGTACAGTTTCCATACCAGGCAGTGATGCAGCGAGTCAGGATGCTCTCAATTGTGCCCCTGTAGAAAATTCTTAGGATTTGGGGGACCATACCAAACTTTCTCAACCCTCTGAGGTGAAAGAGGCACTGTTGTATCTTTTCATCACGCAAGGTAAGAGTAGACGTGCATGAAATGGAAGAGATGTGGTTCAGGGCAGTGTTGATGGTGGAGGAAGGGAAGATCCTTTCTTTGAAAAAGGAGGACATCTCCTTTGTTCTAGAATAAAAAGCCTCATCCTGAGAACAGATGCGGAGGAGATGGAGGAATTGAGAAAAGGGGGTGGCATATTTACAGGTAGTAGGGTGGGACGAGGTATAGTCCAGGTAGCTGTGAGAGTCCATGAGCTTGTAATAGACATCGGTGAATAAGCTGTGTTACGTACCCCGTAACTGGGTTGCCAAACCAGCAGAAATGGATCACTCAGTTGGAGTCTGGAGTACTAGAACTAAGAAAGTTTTATTAAAGAAACAAGCAACACAGTAATCGAAAGGATAATAAATGCAACAGTTCAGCGATGATAAACACACATGTGCACAGAATTAAGATAACAGCATCAATCAAGCTCTATCGTTGTCTAGGGGTAAATGACCAAATTTAAAAGTGACTCAAAGTTCAGTCCAGTTAGTAGTTCAGTTCGCAGTAATCGTTGCCATGGCGATGGACAACGTGCGGGGAGAGAGAGATAGAACAGGAACAACTGATCATTCAGACACGGCTTCACTCACAGACCGGCGAGATGGCTCACAAGCAACTTTTGGGCGGGTCCTTGGTGATGTCACCTGAGGTCACCGACTGTGACCCCTCCTCCAGATGTGGTCGATCCTCTGCAGTGAACCCGGCACCCAGGCAAGGGCGGACACACACCGGGTTCCCGCTGATCGTACCTTTCCACCCTGGTCGTTGTCTGATACTTCTCACCCACTCGTGAGAGGCGCACCGCTTCCAGGGTCTCGTTACCTCGGGTGGCGTGTGTCCTGCCTTAGCGAACTGGTCCCTTTTTATCCCCCTGCTGGGGTATCGCCTGTCCATCACTTCAAACAGCTCAGGGTTCAAAGGGGGAGCCGCTCCAGACAGCTCTCTCTCTCCCGCGTCCCTTCATTACACATCTCCAGACGCTGCTCCATTGTTCCTTATCTCTCCTTCCCCTGAGGGCAGGTGGCAGACCAACTGCTGATGTCACTGATGCTAACCCAGGCCAGCAAACATCTTAATTTTATGTGTATTCTCGTAACAGCTGTCTCTGGAGATAGTGACAGTGAAATTGAGAAATAGAAGGGCGATGTCAGAAATGGACCAAGTGAATTTGAGGGCAGGATGGAAGCTGGAGGTAAAGTGGATGAAGTCAATGAGTCCAGCATGGGTGCAGTAAGCAGCACCAATGCAGTTGTCGATGTAGCATAGGAAATGTGCGGGACAGTCACCAGTGTAGGCCTGGTACAGAATTTCACAAGTTCACTGTCCTCTAAGTGAAGACATTTCTGCTCACCTCAGACCTAAATGTTTTATTTGTATCCTGACACTGTGACCTCTAGTTCAAGACCTACCAGTGAAGGGAAACATAATCACTGCATGCATCCTGTTGAACCATGACAACATGTTGTATACTTCAACAAGAGCTCCACACACTTTCGGAAACACTAATGAAAGAGGTTTATTTGATGCAATCTCACTCTTCACATGAAAGGGCAACATTACTGGGAAGTACAATGGTGTAGCTGGTAAAGCTACTGTCTCAAGCTCCAGAGAGCTGAGTTCAATCCTGACATCGCTGCTGTCTCCATAGACTTTGCACCCCCCACCCCCCGTAACCACATTGAGTTTCCTCTAGGTGCTCTAGTTTTCTTCCACATCCCAGAGACAAACAGTTTCCCCTAACATGTGGCTAAATAATGACATCTGGGAGTAGCTGATGGGAATATGGGGAGAATAAATTAGGATCACTGGGATAAATGCAATTAGATTTTGATGGCTGGTACAGGCTCAGCAGGCTGAATGTTTCATTCTCTTACTCTGCAACCACTGTTTTTCTTCACACATATCACTGACTGAACAGTAGTATCTTGGGAACAACTTCAAAGTTTGTGGATGGGAACTAATTAAAAGTGTAATTAATACAAAGAAGATAAGGAATATCTTCAAGAGGATGTAGATGGAATGACATGGTTGATGAAACTTAAATTCATTACACTTTGGTACAATACACCACAAAGCATTGAATTTTTAAGGTGCTACAGGAACAGTGTGTGTACAGATCTCTGAAGATTCCTGGCCAGAATGTCTTTCCTTAAGGCAATATCTGAAACTGAAGCACACCTGGTAAAAGTGGGACATATCTTTTGGCATAACTTGAAGAGCATGCTGAGGGAGGAGGGAGATTTGTTCGAGGCAAATTGTGTTGAAGCATACAAGTTTAGTTTGGGTGGGACTCACTATATAAATTTACTAAACATGATGGCTGCTACAATCGTTTGTAATTAGAATCAAGACCAGAATTGTTGTCTATGTTGCCCTTCACACTGCAGGCCCCGGTCTTGAGTCCACCTTAAGCAGTTGCCTCATCTTGTCCAGCATTTAACTGTTGAAGGAACAGACAAATTCCCATTCATTCCCCTGATCCGTTGTGAGGATGTTTTGGTAAACTTTTATGGGTTGTACAGTGGTAGGGCAGTTGCTTCATGGCACTAAACCTGGTGCCATCTGTGTGAACCCTGCATGTTCTCTCTGTGACATATAGATATTTTCTGGCTGCCTTGGTTTCCTCCCACATCCTAAAGACATACAGATTGATTGGCTGCTGTAAATTGCTGTGTGTGTGTAAGTACAGGGCAGAATCTTGGGGAGAGGTTGTTTTAATGAGACTGTTGAACAATAGAAGAATTGAGAGACATGTAGTATCAATGAGCGATTGATGGTCGGTACAGGTTCAGTAGGATGAAGAGCCTGTTTTTTTGCTGTATCTCTCCATGACTCGAATATAGTTGCACTGAAAATTGATTCTGGCTTGTCACACACTCTGTTCCTGATCACAGACTCCATTCTTTTCCTTGGCAATTATTTGTGGGTAAATCAGATTGCGTTCCACCTTTCAACCCTGAAAAGATAGTCAGATTACATAAAGGCACCATTATCAGGATCACGTACACAAACGCCAGAGGAACTCAGCAGGTCAGGCAGCATCTATGGAGAGAAATGAACATATGATGTTTTAGACTGAGACTTTGTCATGCAATTCATTTTCTTCCATAGATGCCGCCTGATCTGCTGAGTGCCTTTTGTGTGTGTTGCACAAGATTCCAGCATCTGCAAAATCTCTTGTATCATCAGGGTTATCCATTCACCTCCATAGCGACAGCCAGCTCCATACTGTTTCAGCTTATCGGCCGCTGATGTCTTTGTTCTGCATGGTTTCTCTCCTTCAGCTATCGATAATTGTACCTCTTTCCATTTCAGAATCAAATCATTCCCTGAATAAACAACGTCCTTAGTTCACTGCAAAACATCTGTTATAATTAGCATGTGTTTATGGGTTTTAGTTTTTAATTCCACTAGTGGAAATATTCAACATTTAATAAGGTGATAGATTTTTTTTAAGATTTCTATCAGTCATTCAACCATCCACAAGTATGCAGCTAAATGAAACATCGTTCCTCTGGGGCCAAGGTGCAAAACACAGTACTTATAGTCACACACAGAATATATAATTACCATTCAGCATATGCTGTCACAAAATAATATTAGCACAAGTCCCCAACTGACATGGCCTGAAGATTGACAGGTTAACATGAAGTGTGAGGAGTGTGTTTGTATGAGACAGTATAATGTAATAATATAATAGTCACATAAGCCAGGAAATCACATTCCTGCAACTCTGAACTACCTTGCCCAACAGAACAGAAAGGCACCGATATTGGAATGAAGGGAATAATCCAAGATCAAGTTGAACCAGTTAACCAGATATGTAAAGATGTGGCAGAGTTTCCTGAAAAAGCATAGCATTGACCTGCTTCAGCCCTCTTGCTACCATTGTCTCTGGCCATTTCTGAGAGTGGTGAGATATCTGTCGTGGGCAAAATGTACCATCCACACTCTGAATACATTATATTAAGGGCTTCCCATTGCAAAATGTATTTGTAGCAACATTCATTACTAATTTAGATTATGAGAACACTCAGTCCTCGTTTATTGTCATTTAGAAATGCATGCATGCATTAAGAAATGATACAATGTTCCTCCAGAGTGATGTCACAGAAAAACAGGACAAACCAAAGACTAACACTGACAGAACCACATAATTATAACATATAGTTACAGCAGTGCAAAGCAATACCATAATTTGATGAAGAACAGACCATGGGCACGGTTAAAAAAAAAGTCTCAAAGTCCCCATCGACTCCCGACTCCCCGATAGCAGGCAGCAAAAGGGAGAACTTCCTGCCATAAACCTCCAGGCACTGACAACTGCCGATGCCTTGGAAGCACCCGATAACAGCCGACACTGAGTCCATCCATCCGAAAACTTCGAGCCTCCGACCAGCTCCTCTGATACAGCCTCCGGAGCGCCATCCTCTGCCAAGCGCCTTCGACCTCACCCCGGCCACTGAAACAAGCAAAGCCGAGGATTCGGGGCCTTCTCCGGAGATTCCAGACCACACAGTAATAGCGGCAGCGAAGCAGGCATTTCAGAAGTTTCTCCTGATGTTCCTCCATACTCTCACGTCTGTCTCCATCAAATCAGAATTGTGCATAATAGCCTACTTGACAGATTACAGATATCATTCATCGGAGTGGCCGCGCGTGCTGCGTCGCGCCGCCATCTTCTCCTCCTCCTTCTTGCAACGAATGATGCATGGTTTTTAGAATGACTGGAATTAATGGCATGTCATGATCAGGAGTCAGCTATTCTTATACAGCATTATCTTCAGCACCTATCATCTGAAGTCCTGCAGCAATCCTACATGCCTCTTCACTGAAAATGAATATTCATAATTCTCTGTGCAAATTTTTATAACCAGTTAATTAAAGATTGTATTCATGCATTAAATATTACAAGGTGGATGTTTTTCATGTTCCATTTTAAAATAAAAACTATTCTAAAACTGAATTTATCTTCCATTTTGAAGGAAAAGCTGACCAGTTTTGATCTTCCTGGTTTTATTCCACATTATGTTTCCATGACTTATCTCCCTGGGATATATAAGATACTTCCAGTTCACATGCAAAGCTTTCATCAATACACCTTTGTAGATACCATCTTGTTTTTTTCAATTATAAAATGTCGATGAGCCTGGGCCATATATCAAATCCAGCACGCGGTGCTCCTAAATATCTTGATGGTATCTTTCCTGCACAGTCTGGTTTGGCAGCATTCACTCCATTCACTAGCTTTCAGTTTGAAAAGCAGCATTTAGTATGTTATTAATATGCTGTTCTATTGTAATAATTCATAATTCCAGCCATTTGCAATCTAATACATGCTTTTATATGGTTGTAAATTCTCATTTCCTCATTGTGTCAATTCTTTGGTTTTCCTTGCATTCATTTAAAAATCAATTTGAGCTGCATTTTTACAGCATGCTTAATAATTTCTGTCTATCTTTCTCCTTGCTTAATAACTTCTGTCCATCTTCCATCTTGTTTAATAACTTCTGTCCATCTTACTCTTGTACCCACCTACTTCAATTTCACAGAAACCTCTAGGACTGTAATCATTTTAACAGGCATTGGTAGAGAAAAAATAAATTGGCTTCGCCCCTCAGTTCCCTGAAAAAGAGAAAAGTCTGTTTGGCCTTCAGTTTATTGTGTATGAGAGACAAATATGAGAAGTCTTCAGTTAAGTCAAATTCAGATTAATGAATCCACCAGCAGTGAAAACAACATGTAGATTGTCTGAAAGAAGTTTGATGAAATGATAAGGTAAAGCTCACAGTAAAAGGACAGGCAATTGACAGAAGCTCAACTCACTGGAAGCTGATTTATTAGATCAAAAGGAGATCATTGACAGGGAAATAACATTGATTCATTGAACTACATCAAAATAATTAGAGAACATAAAATGAGTTGGAAGAGAGCAAGAACCAAACTCTGAACATATGGAGGTAGACCTTCTGATAACAAGCCAGCTGATCTGCTTTAGTATGACAGAAGCTTGGGACTTAGGAATCCAGGCCACGATGCAGCCTTCTGTTCCAGGTGAGTGCTAGCCCCAGGTCACAACTGATGCACTTGCAGACCCAGCCCAGAAGCTGAACATTAAGAAATGTACACTGAAACTGTTTCAAACTAATCCAGTGCAACAATCCCACTGAAACAAAGCGGAATGAAGACAATCATAAGCATACACTCTTTAGTTGATGTAATTGAATTATGAAAAAGGGTCTAGTGTATCCCAGTGTATATGATGAATAAACTCTTCTTGGCTTCCAGTCAGGTACAGATAGCGATCCTAACCAACATTTTGTTGACAAAACCTACCATCTTCTTCAGGGATGATGCCTGAGCATGTGTTGTCCGGTGGTATTTATACCAATAGTCCATCCTTCCGAATTGGTTAATCCTCATCCAATCAGGTTTCAGCTCTCTCGTGCAGGCAACATTCCTGAAGAAAACGGCAGTGTTCATCATTGAAACGTCAGTTCTAATCAATACCTGCACCTGACTGGAAGCCCAAGAAGAATTTATTTATAACTCAATTTTATTAAACGTATTTCATTGTTTTAAGCATAAATGAGATTTTCATAACTTAAGTTCAGAAAGAGTTTTATTATTTATTTTAAGTACTTTGTAGTTTTACACTGCTTCCAAACTTCTCTTGGGAATTATTTTAAAAAATATAAGTCAGATTCATTCTCGGTGAGCTTGGAGATGAGAAGTCAGCCTCCAAGAAGATTGTGGAAGGATCAAGATGGATCAAACAGCATGGTCCAAGTACAGGCAAGCAGTGGGATTGATTATTCATTGATCAGCTAAGGATCTGACCCATTGATTGTACAACTTCAGAATGATGTGTTAGAAGTTTCACAAGTTCAAAGCAAAGACAATTGAGGCACGTGCATCAAAATATTACTTCAACCAGATGTGACGTTGGAGTGTCTTACCTGCTCAGAATTTATATTTGCTTTCCGCAAAGTCTTCATAGTCATTAAAACTGGTGCTAAACTAGCATTTCAGTAATCCAAATTTTGAATTCTGGCATGAAACAACGTGCTCTGTTGCCGGATCTGATCTCAGTCTTATTGAAACTAAAGTGTTAAAAAGACAAGAGGAATTAAAATTACTCTCTGGATAAATACCATGTTGAGTGCAAAAAGAGATTTGATTGAATTGAAATGCACACTTCAATGAAATTGAATTTTTAACTGAATTAATCTTATTGTATTTGGTCCAAAATTCTCCTCCAGGGGCATTATTCTGTGTTTTAGAAATATTGTAATGTAAGATGTAAGGAAGCAATGTTTTAAGCAACCAGTGTTTTTCAAGAAACACTGAGATATCAATTAATTGGTTGGATTGGCTGGCCCACTGAACCAGGTCTCCACTGAACATGCCATCCAGAGTTCTCCCATGCCCGTGTCAAAAGTAGATGCTGCATCTTATTGACCTTTTTATGTATCCTGAGTCTCCCGGTGCAGTAGGAAGGTGCTGACAGTAGGACAGCCGTAAAGCTGGTAGAAGCCTCAACTTTCTGAAAAAGTTACTGTACAATTGATCTTAATAATGTTTAAATGTGTCTGACACAAACTTATTTAAAGATTATTAAAGTTGAAATATACAAACAAAAATACAATTATTGAAAGCTTTAAAAAAAGTACTAACACCACAGCCCGTATATAAAGCTATTTTAGAGCTGTCAAATGAAGTATAATAATCAACAAGAGAGAGTACTTCCTGTTTATGGCTGCTCTGGGATTCCTAATGAAATCAAGAAAGTCTCTGAGACTGCACCAGTCTGCCCTATTGCATCCCGGTGAGGTGATTTCCCCAGCACAATGATGGGGAATCTCAGCAAGATTGGGTGTTATGCATGTAACTCCAAAACATGAAAAATAATTGAAAGGAAACATGGAGCTAGGATAACTAGTGAAAGTTCTTACTTTTACTTTTAGAGAGACACGCACGTATTATGTGGCGACATAATGACATATGCCATTTACGTACATTTACATATAATCTGCAATGTATTCTGTTAACAGCAAAGAATGCTTAATCAAACAATATATTTACAATATTATTCAAATATTACTGAAATATTAAATACACAACTGTCCCTGCTCAGCTGTAAACTCCAACTCAATAGAGAATGTATCCAACAAGATATACAGTATACTCTATAATACAACTACTATATACACGTACACAGCATAGTAAATTTTAAATCATCACATTCAGGCCTAAAGATTTAATCAATGTGGAGAATTTCTTACTCTTGTGAGATAATGTCTTTCCCGACAAGAGGGATCACTCTGCCTGGCAGGTGGGATTTGTGGCTGCGAAATTCTCTCAGGTTCAGGAGCCTCCTCTGTGGTGATTGTGGAAGCTGCAGGAAATGAACCTGACAGCTGTGGACACCATTCTCTGGGCGTGTTGGCATTCTATACAGTGCTGCTCAATCTGCTGATCTATTCCAGGCCAACAGCTAAAGCTTCAAACTAACACTTTCGTTTTGACCACACCGAGATGACCAGCATGTAGCTCCTCCAACATTTCAGCTCTCAGCTTGGATAGTACAACAACTCAGTCCCCGCAAAAGGAAAACTCCATCAAGGGCAAGTTCATTCTGGTGCTGGTAAAAATGAGGGAGCTGCGATTTCTGATGCACGTTACAGCCATTTTGAGTCACTATGTAGACCTGAGAGAATGTGGGATCATTTTTGGTTACTCTTCGGATCATCTCTGCCATAATAGGAAGACTTTCAGTTTGCATTAGGAAGAATACATCAAGAGGAGTGTCCTCTTTTGCAAATTTTTCCAGGCATTTCCTTTTCCAAGGGTAAATAGGACAATCCATCATTAGTTGTTTTTTTTTCCATAATTAGCTGTCCTCTTGAAATCAATCTTGTAATTGTGTCCTCCAAGAAACAACATCCATCTCTGCACTTGTGCAGCTGCTGTTAGTCAAATGCCCTTCTGTAGATTGAAAATGGACACTAGTGGTTGATCAAGAGTAATCAGATCAAACTCTCTCCCGTACAGCTACCAGTTGAAACATTTTACATCCCAAACCAGATGCCAGGCCTCTCTGTCAAGCTGTATGTACTTTTTCTCCACAGCAGTAAGAGAGTGTGATGCTAAGGCCGTGAGGCAGTCACTTCCATTGTTCATAACGTGTGACGTGACTGCAGCTATCATAAGGTGAGGCATCATGGCAAAGCCTCAGTGGACAGTGTGGATCATACCGTAATAATGTGTGAGAAAAGCATCTGACATCACCATTTTTTTTTGTCTTTTGGAAAGCCATCTCACACTACTTCGGCCATTGCCATATCTTCCCAGTCTGTAGGAATGAGTTCAAATGGTGGAGCATGGTATTAAATTAGATTAGATTATGAGGACACGCAGTCTTCTTTTATTGTCATTTAGTAATGTATGCATTAAGAAATGATACAATATTCCTCCGGTGTGATATCACAGAAACTATTGCAGGAATCTATTACAGTAATTGACAAATCCTAAAAAGAACCGCAAATACGGCTTGAAATTTATCAGTATACTTGTGTAATCCTTTTGTGATACCACAGTTAAGTGATGTTTGGTTTAAAGGATTCACACTTGTGGCATCATGCTCTGAGCCCATAATCTCTTTAACACTGTTTTTAGATTTTGGAGATGTTTCTGGTAATAATGATGCCATCCAGGTAACAATGAGTTCCTGGGCAGCCTTGCAGCGCCCGGTCCATAGCTTTCTGTCAGGATGCCGGTGCAGAAACTCCTCCATAAATAAACCCATTATAGTGATAAAGCCATTTGTGAGTGTTCATTTTGTTATTTTATCTCCATCTTAGCTCCATTTCAGCTATGTTTACTTAGCTGAGATATTTTCCTCCAGAAAAGTTTGCAAGATTGCCTAGTTGGGCTAAAGGGTTTGTTTCTGCACTGTACTTCTCTATGACTCTGTCCTGGGCAGAAGGGATTGATCTACTTTCAATACCAGGTTAATGTGACCTTAGAATCACCTCAGATCCTGATAGACCTGCTCCTCATGACTATTGGGACAACTAACATTCCCCTTGGGCTCCACTCAACCTTCAGCTTCCATGGGATCTAGTTCACTGGCTGCTTTATCACAGATGGTTTCAGGAACTAGATGCCTTTGAAACAGATGGGGGTGGCTCTTTCACTTGACACTACCCTAGCCTTGATATGTTCGTGTTTTTCAATGCCGCACTGAACACTGCTGTGGTCTCATCCAGTCTTTTTTTAAATTCATGTTTAGTTGACTCTATTACAGTAGATGTGGCATGAAAGTGGTGGCTGGATCTTCAATAAACTTAAAGAGAAGTTTGGATCGGTACATGGATGTGAGGGGTATGGTTCCCTCACTTGGTTCCAGAGCAGGTCACTGGGAGTAGGCAGTTTAAATGGTTCAACATGGACTAGATAGGCCAAAGGGCCTGTTTTTCTGCTGTAGTCTTCTATAATTCTGATTCTAAACTGCTAGGGTAAAAAGACCCTGGTGGGAGTTATCTACAGGCCGCTGAACAGTAGCAAAGTTGTAGGCTACAAATTACTACAGGATGTTGTTGTGTGAATGAAGTCACGGAAGATAAGTACTGGTAGATATGAAGCAGCTTCTTTACTCGACAAAACAAGATGCAGCAGGAATCATATGGAGACACGTTCAGTCGAAAAGTCTGCCTTTGCTCAGCACTATACACATTTTATGTACTAAAGGTCAAAGAAAATTCAGGACAAGTCAAACAAATCCATATTTACACTCTTCCCATTATCAGACCCAAAACAAGTGTTCATCACTGTTGCATCTATGTAATGGAATGTTGATTGAACTTGTGCATATGCAGACAACCAGAAAAAATGCTTGTTTCCTGGTCTGTGTGGTCTGTGCATTAAAATCAAATCCACAATTCATATCTGAAGACTGATGGCTGAGGTTATCTGATCAATGTGCTAAACCCAAAAATTGCACTACACAGGAGATATACAAAAGACATGTCAATAGGCCAATGTTACTATAGTCATGGGGCATCCCAATATGCAGGTAGATTGGGGAAATCAGGCTGGTGCTGGATCCCAAGAGAGGGAATTTGTAGATGCCTACTAAATGGCTTTTTAGAGTAGTTCATGGTTGAGCGCACAAGGGAATCAATTATTCTGGATTGGTTGGCATACAATGAACCAGAATTGATTAGAGAGCTTAAGGTAAAAAACCCTGAGGGAACAGTGATCATAATATAATAGAATTCACTCTGCAGTTTGAGAAGGAGAAGCCAATGTCAGATCTATCAGTAAAGGGAATTGCAGAGGTATGAGAGAGGAGTTGGCCAAAGTTGATTGGAAAGGGACACAGCATAGCAGTAATGGCTGGAATTTCTGGGAGCAATTTAGAAGGTATCCCAGAATGACACAACTGTGGCTAAAAAGGGGAATCAAAGCCAACAGAAAGCAATAAAGAAAATCATAATGAGGGAAAAGGTAGAATATG